>NW_027529438.1:4206217-4246468 GCF_008692635.1 Crocuta crocuta
CGAGCGGCTGAATCTTTGTCTCTGAAGCCCCCTTGTTTTGGGGTGCTATCCGAGAGAAGAAAGGGGCCCGGGGGCCCCAGCATTTACTCTCCGGCTCTCTCCCTCCCCACCCGGCGCCCTTTCCCTTTCTTCCCTGCTTCTAGGTGATGTACAGAGTGATCCAGGTGTCTGAGGGGCAGCTGGATGGCCAGACTGAGGGGACTGGCGCCATCAGTGGCTATCCTGCCACTCAGTCCATGACCCAGGTACCAGGGGACGGGTTGGGGAGAGGGCCCGAGCTCCACAGAGGAAGGGGACGGGGACGGGCGAGGGGGGGAGAGGCACCTTGGGGCTGCCTTGTCCCAAGGCACTAGGTTCTCCCTTTCTCCATATTCCTCCCTCCTTCCTCCCAGGGATAGCAGCTGTGCAGTGAGGAGTTCAGTGGGCCGTACCTGGGTGTCCCTGAACTGTGTCCCCACGTCCCCCTTCCCAGGCAGTGATCCAGGGTGCATTCACCAGTGACGATACGGTTGACGCCGAGGGGACGGCCGCCGAGACGCACTACACGTACTTCCCCAGCACTGCCGTGGGCGATGGGGCCGCGGGTGCCACCTCGGGGAGCGCCGCCGCGGTGGTCACGACACAGGGCTCCGAGGCACTGCTGGGGCAGGCGACGCCTCCCGGCACCGGTGAGGCGTGGGAGGGTGCTGCTGGAGGGGCTGCCTGGGCTGCGGGACAAGGCCGGGGGCAGGGGGCGCCTTGCCTCATGACCCCGTAATGACTGCTGAGACCTGGGCAGGCGGTGGGTCTGGGGCTGCCCTTCCGAAAGGAGGAAGTATGTCCTTCTTAGCAGAGGCTCCTAGGGCCGTGGGGCCTCAGAGCTTGGCGAGGTTCCCGGTCCCGCCTCCTGACGGACCCGACCCCGTGCCTTCGCAGGACAATTCTTTGTGATGATGTCGCCCCAAGAAGTGTTGCAGGGGGGAAGCCAGCGCTCCATCGCCCCGAGGACTCACCCTTATTCCCCGTGAGTAACCCCTGCTTCCTCTCGGCCCTGGTGTTCTTGATCCCCGCCAGCTCTTGGGTCGCTCCTTGTCCCAACCTCCAGTCTTCTTCTTCATCCTTCCCTTACTCTGGCCGCCCTGGGCTCTGTCGTCAGGAAGTCAGAAGCTCCCCGCACCACTCGGGATGAGAAACGCAGGGCTCAGCATAACGAAGGTAGGTACCGTTCGGCGGGATCGGGGACCACCGTGGTGTCTGAGCGACAGGGCTTGTGGGCTTGGACGGGGCCCGCGGGGAGCACTCACAGAGTCCCCTTGACCTCCGCCCTGCCCCACAGTCGAACGCCGCCGCCGAGACAAGATTAATAACTGGATTGTGCAGCTGTCCAAGATCATCCCAGACTGCTCCATGGAGAGCACCAAGTCCGGCCAGGTCACGGGAGGGCCCCGGGAGTGGGCAGGCTGCCTGGATTCTGTCTTCTGGTACCGTTTCCTGAAACGGTAGAAAGGGCACACATGGCAGGAAGCCGTGTCCTCGTGAAACGTTACGCCCCCGCCCTCGGGGGAAAGCGACGCCCAGGGTGTGAGTGTGCTTTTGCAAGGCAAGCCAGGTCGCACATATTTTTAGTCCTCATTTTTGCTGGCTTTTTCTTGCAGAGTAAAGGTGGAATTCTGTCCAAAGCCTGTGATTATATCCAGGAGCTTCGACAGAGTAACCACCGGTTGTCTGAAGAGCTGCAGGGGCTTGACCAGCTGCAGCTGGACAATGATGTGCTTCGACAGCAGGTCAGAACCCTGTCCTCGGTCCAGCCCTCCTCGACTCCAGGGTCCCTGAGCCAGGTTGGGGCTCCTTCCTTTGGTTGCCATAGAGAGGGCTTCGTCCTCTTCCCCTCGCTAGTGGCTGCCTGAAGAAGTTCATTAAAGTACCAACTTTTCTACTTTCCTCATCGCCTCCTTTCCACGTCAGGTGGAAGACCTTAAAAACAAGAACCTGCTGCTTCGAGCTCAGTTGCGGCACCACGGAGTAGAGGTCGTCATTAAGAATGACAGCAACTAACTATGGGGACTCGGGGGCTTTGGGCCCCTACGGCCCCTTTCTGAGAACTACAGAGAGCCCAGCAGCAGCAGGCCAACCCCGTGCCCCTTTCCTTAACTGCCCGCCTCTGGCGTGGGACCAGGGGGAGTCAGAAGGCGTTCCTTTGAACTGAGGCCCTGTGATCTAGCAGCCTGCAGCCGTGTGAAACACGCACGTGGGCCTGCGCCCACAGCCTCGCCCGCCCCGCCGTGCGGCCCCTGGGCCCCTGTGCTCCTCTGGCACATGCATTTGCTGTCTCCATGCTGGACACACAGAACCGGGGGGCTTGCCCTATGCCCGTGCACAGTGCCCCAGAAGGTCCGCTACCAAGTGCTGCGCCGGCCTGCCCCAGGACTCTGGCGCTTGCACTGGTTCTTTCTTAGCCTGGAACGCAGATGTGCACCTGAGGTCTCCGGGGACCTTTAGCAGGAGGTGGGGGAAAGGATGCTTAGCAGTGGCCTCTGCCGCAGGAAGAGGAGATTGGCCAGCAAGCATCCAAGGCCTATGCAGAAGTCTCGAGCCAGGGAGAACAACAGACAGGGGCCCAATTGGGGCCTTCCCCTTGTGGGGACGGTTTTTCTTTTTCTTTCTTTCCTTTTTTTTTTTTTTTTTTAAAGATAAAATGTTCAGAGCCACATTTGTCTCCTGGTTTTCCTCTTTTTATGGGCCCCAGAGGGCGGAAGGGAGGGGAGGACCTTGCACTTTGCCAGGCAAGGGTTGGGCCAAGTTAGGGTGGGGTGCCGCGCCTGTGTCCGTGATTCTGAGTCCTGGTGCGGGGCGGTCGCAAGAATCTCTGGCGGTACCTCGAACAGGTGCCGAGGGGGCAGTCCGGGAGGCGGTGCCTTCGCTTCCGCTTCCGGTCCCGGCTCCGGGAGGCGGGAAGATGCTGTGGGCACGGCCAGGGCGGCTCGGGGCCGCATTCCTGCAGCTCGCCGTCGCGGCGCGCGCCATGGCTGGAGGAAGCTGGNAGGTGCAGGTGTAGGGGCGCCGCGCAGCCCGCTCCGCTCCAGGCTCTCCTGCCTCCTTCCCCAGCGCCCACGGTCTCGCTCCCTGAACTGCGTTCGCTCCTGGCCTCGGGCCAGGCCCGGCTCATCGATGTGAGATCTCGGGAGGAGGCGGCAGCGGGGACCATCCCGGGGGCGCTCAACATCCCGGGTATGGGACCGAGGGGATGTCCGGGAGGGGCATCTAGGGTGGCGCGCGGGGGAGGCACGGCTGCGGGGGTCCTGTGTTCCCTCAAGCACCCCGCCCCCCACCTCCAACTTCCTGGAGGAGGGTTGGTGGGAGGCGGATCCTGGCCGCGGAACCGGCCCTTCCAGTTTGCGCGGATCACAGGCGGCGAGGAAGGGGCGGGCCCGCTGCTCTGCGCTTGACCTCCCCGGGGCCGGGGGCCCGCCCGCCCGCCGCTCCTCCTCGCCGCTGGGGAGGTGGCTCCGGTTCCGCGGCTTGTCCGCCTTTCCGCGCAGGTGGGCCCGTGTGGTCCTCGAGGATGGGGTGTGGGGTGGTCACCGTATGTGGTTTGGGGGCGCTCTGGGGGTTGGCTCGGGCCGCTCGAGCCAGCCCTTGCCAGGCCCAGTGTGGACCTGAGGTCGCCACCTGCGGGCTTCCATTCTGTCCCCTCGACTCCTCCCTCCCAGTGTCGGAGCTGGAAAGTGCCCTGCAGATGGAGCCCGCCGCTTTCCAGGCTTTGTACTCCGCCGAGAAGCCCAAGCGGGAAGACGAGAATCTCATTTTCTTCTGCCAGATGGGCAAGCGGGGCTTGCAGGCCACGCAGCTGGCCCGGGGCCTCGGATACACAGGGTAGGGGGAAGGTGTGCATGGCCAGCTGGCGGGTGACTGGGGACTGCCTCCCGGGCCTGTCTTTCCCTTACCTCCTTTGTCTCCGCAGGGCTCGCAATTACGAAGGGGCCTATAGAGAATGGTTCCAGAAAGAAGGTTAGGTAGCCGGTGGCTTACTGATGGCCCCCTCTCCCTCCCCACCGCGGCCACCTTAACTAAGGAGGGGGGGCCGACCCCAGCCTTGGGCTCTCTGCGCGCAAAAACATCAAATAAAGATCGGTTTACTCGAAGCATTGGAAGCACTTAATTTGTCAGGTGCACTGCGAACACTACTAATCTTAACCTAGACTTCGCTTCAGCCCTGGGTCCTTCTCTGGCATTCATCTGTCCNGGAGTTTCCTGAGACCATGATTCTCCTGGAACAGCTGTTTTCAGCCCAGAATGGACATCAGAGTTATCTGGTAGCTAAAATGTTAAAAAAAGAAAAAAAAGTTTGGGGCCCGTTCCAGATTTGGAATCTTGGGAGTGGGGCCTGGGTAGTAGTGGTTTTATGAGCCCCTGAAGTGATTTTTTAAAAAATGTTTATTTATTTTGAGAGAGAGAGCAAGCAGGGGAGGGGCAGGGAGAGAGGGGGAGAGTCCCAAGCAGGTTCCACACCCAGTGTAGAGCCCGACATGGGGCTCCATCCTGTGACCCTGGGATCATGACCCAAGCTGAAAAAATCAAGAGTCGGATGCTCAACCGACTGAGCCACCCTGGCTCCCCCCCCACCACCACCACCACTCGGAAGTGATTCCGATGTGCAGTCAGGAACCAAAACCACCGCTCCAGAGGCCAGCCGACTGTGGCTTGACCTGGCCTTGCTGGCACGACTTCCTTTCCATATTGTCTGTGGCTGCCTTTGTGTGAAAATAGCAGCATCCTTGTGATGGGGACTATATGTTCTTCATATCCTAACATTTGTACTGTCTAGTCCTTGGGCATACTTTGACTGCCCCTGACCTTCAGGTCCCCAGCCCCAGCCTCACCTCCCTTGGGCTTTGTCACTGCATTGAGGAAAGGAAAGGGCAGCCCCAGGCAAGGAGTGAGGGGACAGATGTCACCCTTCACGCCTGCAGACGTGTCAAACACAGATTACAAGTGTGAGGACTTCGCCCACCAAAGACAGGCCCCAGCTTCGAGCAACACTATGTTTTGATCCCACACTGGTTTGAACACAATTTAATTGGTTAAGGAAAATGAAAAGCACGTGCTTGCTGACAAAATTCAACACTACACAGTAGGTATGTAACTTCCCTCTAGTGTGGGGCATAGTCTGATGCACATCCTTCTAGACCTTTCAGATATTTTCATGCCAGAGTTCTGACTTCTCAAGTTTGGTGTTTTACAATTTTATTCCCTGAGGTGCCTGGCTGGCTTAGTCGGTAGAGCATGCAACTCTTGATCTCGGGGCTGTGCGTTTGAGCCCCACACTGGGTGTAAAGATTACTAAAAAAATAAATATAAACTTAAGAGGAACGCCTGGGTGGCTCGGTTGGTTAAGCGTCCAACACTGAATTTCAGCTCAGGTCATGATCTTGTGGTTGGTGAGTCTGAGCCCCACATTGGACTCCACACTGACAGCTCAGAGTCTGCTGGATCCTCTCTCCGCCCCTCCTCTGTGCACTCTCTCTCTCTCTCAAAATAAATAAATAAACATTTTTTAAACATTAACAAAAATAGGGTCGCCTGGGTGGCTCAGTCAGTTGAGCGTCCGACTTCGGCTCAGGTCATGATCTCACAGTTTGTGGGTTCGAGCCCCATGTCGGGCTCTGTGCTGACAGCTCAGAGCCTGGAGCCTGTCTTCAGATCCTGTGACTCTTCTCTTTCTGACCCTCCCCTGCTCATTCTGTCTCTATCTCCCTCTCAAAAATAAATAAAACATTTTTTAAAAATTAACAAAAATAAAATCTTTAAAAAATAATAAAATTCTATTCCTTTATTGATGGAAGAGAAAGTTGGACCCCGTTTTCTGATTTTTCAAGTTTCTGGAGAAATCTCTTCAAATCCCTGTATTCTTTGCCTTTCTTTGCCTCCTTTTCTCTCCCCTTCTACCTCCCGGCTGGTACCCAGTCTTCCTGTGTCTTCTGTGTCACAGCCTACCATGCACCTCCACGAAATCTGCGGTTCACCTGGGCTCTCCAGCTTCTCGGTCATGGCTCCCCCATTCTTCCCAGGCTAACAACAATATGTTTCATTATTATTACTACTTTGGAAACATTTATTTTTGAGAGGCAGAGACAGTGCATGAGCAGGGGAGGGTCAGGGAAGAGAGAGGGAGACACAGAATCTGAAGCAGGCTCCAAACTCTGAGCTGTCAGCACAGAGCCCAACGCGGGGCTTGAACCCACAAACCGTGAGATCATGACCTGAGCCAAAGTCAGATGCTTAACCGACTCAGCCACCCAGGTGACCCAACCACAGTTCACTTCTGTCTGCACGTAGCTGGGCAGTGTTGGGTCTGCAGATACACTCAAAACATGTGAGTCTGGGCTAAGGTCTGGCAAATAGTCTGGTTCTTTCCTCAAATACTCACATCTCTTTGGTCCTCAGACTGGTTGGAAGGTTTTCCTGGGGTCTAATTTCCCTCTTTGTTTGAGTCTCAACTGTTCTAGTCTTCATTTTCCCTCCTCAAGTATTATAATTTGATTATAGCATTTCTTCTTTTTTTTTTTAAGCTTAATTTACCTCCAACAAAATGCACTGTTCTTAAATGTTCAGTTCATTGAGTCTTGACAAATGTATGCTCACTTGTAATAACCATCCTGATAAGATTTAGAACACTGAAATCCCCAAGATTCTTCTGGGGCCCCTTTCCAGTCGATTCCATCCTTAATCTTTTTCTAGGTAACCATTTTCTATCTTCTATCACCATAACCGAGTTTTTTTAAGCTTCTTTCCCAGCCTGCCAAGCTACGCTATTTGCTTTCTTCAGTTTAGCTGGTGAGGGTCAGAGAGTGTCCCGGAAGTAAGCTGAGCTGGCCTGCTCCGTGACCAACTGTGCCCCCTGGCTTGGTCATCGTGAAGAGATCTTTCTTCTTTCTCCCTCATTGACTGTTTGGTTCATAAACTTGATAAGGCTGTTCCAATCCATTACTTTCCCTTTAAAGTTCTTCCCTTTCCTCATAGCCAACTATTTCAGCAGGTGAGGCTGGGAGCCAGAGTGGACCGGCTCTCTGTCCCCTTGCCTTCTTTCTGTCCATCTTTCCAGACTCCGCTGGGCTCCTCCCTCTCACCAAACTTTGTCTGCCCTACACTGTGTCAACCATATACCTGTGTCATCTGCCACACCACATTTTTGTTAACTCCTCCCAGTTGGTTTGAGCTCCTTAAGGACAGAAGTGCCCCAAATGATCACGAGTTCTCAGTATTTGTTGAGCCTCACTACCCTGCCAATTTTCAGAATCTTTGGACTTAAGCCTTTCTGAAACATCAGTGTCTGAGTAATCTTAAAATACCATTTCTGGGCGCCCGGCAGGCTCAGTCAGTAGAGCATGTGACTTCCTGATCTCAGGGTGATGAGTTCAACCCCCACATTGGGTGTAGAGCTTACTTAAAACAACAACAACAACAATCGATTCCTTGGGGTGCGTGGCTGGCTCACTTGGAAGAGCATGTGACTCTTGATCCCAGGATTGTGAGTTCAATTCTCACTTTGGGTGTAGAGATTGCTTAAAAATAAAATCTTTTAGGGGCAACTGGATGGCTCAATTGGTGTCTGACTTCTGATTTCGGCTCAGGTCATGATCCCAGGGTTGTAGGATCAAGCACCATGGCGGGCTGAGCTTGGATTCTGCTTGAGATTCTCTCTCTCACTTCCCTCTGCCGTGCACTTTCTCTCTCTCTCTCTCTCTCTCTTTCATATAAATAAATAAAAACAAAATCTTTAAAAATTTTTTAATGTTTTTTTAATCTTTTATTTTTGAGTGAGAGAGCATGTGCCCGCAAGTGGGAGAGGGGCGGAGAGCAGGGGACAGAGGATAGAAGCGGGCTCTGAGCTGACAGCAGCAAGCCCATGTGAGGCTTGAACTCAGGAGTCATGAAATCATGACCTGAGTCAAGGTCAGACGCTCAACTGACTGAACCCCCCAAGTGCCCCTAAAATTATTTTAAAAACTAAAAGGGGGTACCTCGGGGGCTCAGTCAGTTGAGCGTCTGACTTCGGCTCAGGTCATGATCTCATGGTTCATGGGTTCGAGCCCTGCGTCGGGCTCTGTGCTGACAGCTGAGAGCCTGGAGCCTGCTTCCGATTCTTCCTCTCTCTTCCCCTCCCCTGCTCACACTCCATCTCTCTCTTTCAAAAATAGGGCCACCTGGGTGGCTCAGTTGGTTAAGCGTATAACTTCGGCTCAGGTCATGACCTCATGGTTCGTGGGTTTGAGCCCCGTGCCCCCGTGCCGGGCTCTGTGCTGACAGCTTGCTCAGAGCCTGGAGCCTGTTTCCGATTCTGTGTCTCCCTCTTTCTCTTACCCTCCCCTGCTCATGCTGTCTCTCTCTCAGAAATAAATGAAACATTAAAATAAATAAATAAATACACATTAACAAAATTTAAAAATTAAAAGAATAACATTTTTATCTTATCAGTCAGAGTTGATAATTTACAATAAGTCCTTGTTGCCTAGTGGCTACGGCACGCATCTTGGTCTGGCCTGAGCAATCCGTAGCCTAGATCTAGCATCACCCTGCCTTCCAAACTTCCCCTTCAGCACCTGCCCCCACCAGGCTGGTTTTTTTAGTGGCCTCAGTAGACTCTACTCCCTCCTCACCAGGGCGTTTGCTCACCATTTAACCTGTTTGGGAAGCTTCCAGTATCTTTTGTGATTACTTTGAATTTCACAAGAATTAGAAGTATGTATTTGGCAGGACACTTGCTGTCCTCATCCAGAGGGCTTTAAAACTAAAGGAGAGAGGAAAAAATAACTAGATAATATTGTATCAGTGAATTCCACAAAGGACGTGAGACCAGGAGGGTGAGGAGAAGGCACACATGGCTCTTGGCTTATGTTGATTGCATTTTTGTGTGGCCAACAATTCAGCCAGACTCTGGCTCTTAGGAGGTACTTCTATAAATGTGGAATTTTTCTTGAGGTATTTAGTAACTCTCAGAGGGAGAAATGCAAGGGGAGAAAGCTGGGTGTAATACTCACGAAGGATAGCATGTTGTTCTGTAAAAAGGAAAGGCTAGACAGAGGTCACCGCCAGTTACTTTTTAACTATTCCAACCCTCACTTTCTTTATCTGTAAAATGGGAGTTAAAAGACGTCTCTTTGGATAGTTGTGGAAGTTTTATTTATTTTTTTAAAATGTTCGTTTTTGAGAGTACGAGCGGGGGAGGGGCAATGAGAGAGGGAGACAGAGGATCCAAAGTGGGCTCTGAGCTGGCAGCAGGGAGCCCGATGCGGGGCTCGAACTCACAAACTGTGAGATCATGACTCACAGTAGAGAGTGGAGCACCCGACTCTTGTCTTTGGCTGAGGTCATGATCACATGGTTCATGGGTTCAAGCCCTGCGTTGGTCTCTGTGCTGACAGTGTGAGACCTGCTTGGGATCCTCTCTCTCTCTCTCTCTTTAAGTAAACTTAAATTTTTTTAAGTTATTTTTTTAAAAAGAGAGTATATTCTGTAGTTTGGGGGTGCAGTGTTCTCTCTATGTCCGTTAGGTCCAGTTTATCAATCATATTGTTCAAATCTATTATCTCTCTAGAATTTTCTTGTCTACTTGTACTCTCAGCTTCTTACAGAGGCGTGTTTGAACCTGTCACTATGATAGGGATTTGTTTCTTTCTGCTTTTAGTTCTATCACCTCTACTTTGTATATTTGGAGACTGTGTTATTAGATTGTACACATTTAGAACCGTAACCCTTCCTCCTGAATGGACTCCTTTCTCCTTATGTCCTCTTCATCTAGTTTCAAAGTCTGTGTTGTCTGATATTCGTACAAGTATACCACCTTCATTTTGGTCAGTGTTTACATGGGACTAATATACCATGTCTCCTGGGATCCACATTAACCGAAGAAGAAAAACTAAGCACAGTTACACATAAGAAGTGGACCATAGGAAGGGACCCCCGGGTGGCTTGGTTGGCTGAGTGTCAGACCTCAGTTCAGATCGTGATCTCGCAGTTCATGAGGTTTAGCGCTGCATTGGGCTCAGAACCTGGAGCCTGCTTTGGATTCTGTGTCTCCCGCTCTCTGCCCCTCCCTGGCTCGCTCTCTCTCTCTCTCTCAAAACATAAATAAAATTTTTTTTTGCTTTTATTTATTTATTTATTTATTTATTTTTACAAATAGTTTATTGTCAAATTAGTTTCCACATAACACCCGGTGCTCATCCCCACAAGTGCCCTCCTCCATGCCCATCCCCCCTCCCCCCCACATCCATCAGTCCTCAGTTTTTGTCAGCATTCAAGAGTCTCTCATGGTTTGCCTCTCTCCCTTTCCCCCACCATTTCCGCCCTTCTTCTCCCCCTTGTTCCTCCGTCAAGTTCCTCCTAATCCTCCTATACGTGCAAACATATGATACTTGTCCTTCTCTGCCTGACTTATTTCGCTCAGCATAACACCCTCAAGGTCCATCCATGTTGCTACACATATAAAAATTTTTAAAAAGTGAACGATAGGAAAGCAGATTTTTAAAATTGAAAGAAAACATAAGTTAAGTTCATGGCCAGAGACCCCAAAGAGAACATAAGTCAGGAAACTTGAGTCGTCAGAGTTTTCAGTGGGACGTCCTTCCCCTCATTCCTTCTGCTGGTATTCCCATTTCTTTTTTTTTTTTTTTTTTAATATTTTTTATTTATTTCTAGGAGAGAGAGAGAGAGATAGAGACAGCGTGAGCAGAGGAGGGTCAGAGAGAGAGGGAGTCACAGACTGAAACAGGCTCCAGGCTCTGAGCTAGCTGTCAGCACAGAGCCCGATGCGGGGCTCGAACCCACAAACCGCGAGATCATGACCTAAGCGAAAGTCGGACGCTTAACCGACTAAGCCACCCAGGCGCCCCCGGTATTCCCATTTCTAATCACATTCCTCAACCTGTCAAGTCATCCAATTCATCCACCTTACCAACATTTTGCTATTTATTATCTTCCTCATGCCTTTGTATTTTTCCTAATCCAGTAGATTGTATGCACGGGTCATTGCTATCATTGTTCCTTTATATAACTAGGGATAAGCTTATCAAGAAAGCTCAAGCTCAAGACCATGGGTGCCTGGGTGGCTGAGTCTGTGAAACATGTGACTTTTTATTTTTTTGAGAGTGGGGGAGGGGCAGAAGGAGAGGGAAGGAGAGAATCTCAAGCAGGCTCCATGCCCAGTGAGGAGCCCAAGAAATGTGCAACCCTTGATCTTGGGGTTGTGAGTATGAGCCCGGCGCTGCACGTAGAGATTACTTTTTAAAAATCTTAAAAAAAAAAAAAAAAAAAAAAGAGGGGCACCTGGGTGGCTCTGTCGGTTAAGCTTCCGACTCTTGATTTTGGCTCAGGTCATGATGTCAAGGTTGTGAGACGGCACCGGCACTGGGCTCCACGCTGGACTGAAGGCTACTTAAGATTGTGTCTCTCCCACAACACATGTTGTTGGCAGGATATGGAGTAAGGGGAACCCTTCTGCACGGCTGCTGGGGATGCACACTGCTGCAGCCGCTCTGGAGAACAGTGTGGAGCTTCCTCAAAAAATTAAAAATAGAACTACCCTACGACCCAGCAATTGCACCACTAGGTGTTTATCTAAAGGCTACAGGTGTGCTGTTTCGAAGGGGCACATGCACTCCAACCAATGTTTATAGCAGCGCTATCGCCAATAGCCAAAGTATAGAAAGAGCCCAAATGCCCATCGATGGATGAATGGGTAAAGATGTGGTGCATAGATACAATGGAGGATTACTTGGCAATCAAAAAGGATGAAATCTTGCCATTTGTAACTACGTGGATGGAACTAGAGTGCCTTATGCCAATTATGAAATTAGTCAGAGAAAGACAAATGTCATATGACTTCACTCATATGTGGAATTTAAGATACAAAACAGATGAACATAAGGGGAGGGAAGCAAAAACAATATAAAAACAGGGAGGGGACAAAACATAAGAGACTCTTAAATATTGAGAACAAACTGAGGGCTGCTGGAGGGATCATTAGTGTGGGGACGGGCTAAATGGGCGAGGGGCATTAAGGAGGACACTTGTTGGGATGAGCATTTGGCATTGTGTGTAGGGGATGAATCACTGAATTCTACTCCTGAAATCATTATTGCACGATATGCTAACTAACTTTGATGTAAATTAAAAAGAAAAAATGATGGTCTCTCTCTCTCTCTCTTTGTCCTCCCCCGCCACCACACTCATGCTTTCTTTCTCTTTCTCTCAAAATGAATAAAATAATTATTAATTTATTTATATATATATATTTTTTATTTATTTCTAGGAGAGAGAGAGAGGCAGCGTGAGCAGGNTCTGAAATAGGCTCCAGGCTCTGAGCTGGCAGTCAGCACAGAGCCCGACGCGGGGCTCGAACCCACGAACCGTGAGATCATGACCTAAGCGAAAGTCGGTCGCTTAACCAACTAAGCCACCCAGGCGCCCCAAATAATTATTAATTTAAAAAGTTAGAATGTCATCCTTAAAATATCTCTCTTTAAAAAAGACACGCAAGGGCATCTGGGTGGCTCAGTGGATTAAGCATCTGACTCTTGATTTCCGCTCAGGTCATGATCACGGTCCCTGAGTTCGAGCCCCACTGGCTCTGTGCTCAGACTGTGGAGCTTGCCTGGTATTCTCTCTCTCCCTCTCTCTCTGCCCCTACCCTGCCCACACTTTCTTTCTCTCTCAAAATAAATAAATAAACTTAAAAAGTTTTTTAAAAAAGACAAAAAAATAACGCAAAAAATTAAACTCATTTTACATTAATCAGGTAAATGCACTCATGTAAACTGAACTTCAATTTACATTGATCAGATTAGCAAATATTCAAATGTCTGATAAAACAGTCTTTTGCAAGATTCTGGGAGAATAGATATATTAATAGATTAGGGAGGGGCATCTGGGTGACTCAGTCCCTTGAGAATCAGACCTCAGCTCAGGTCATGATCTCAAGGTTCATGAGTTTGAGCCCAACAAGGGGCTCACTGTTGTCAGCACCAGAACCTGCTTTGGATCCTCTGTCCCCCACCCCCCCTCTCTGCCCCTTCCCTGCTCATGCTCTCTATCTCAAAAATGAATAAACATTTAAAAAAATAAAATGAATATTGAAAAAATAGATTATGTAAATATAATTCTTAGAGTGTATAAGTATAAATTGGTACACACTGTATGGAGGGCTGTTTGTCAATATCTGCATATACCCTTTGACCCAGCATTCGCCTTTCTGGAAGCTTTCTGGAAATAAGCTTCCATCCATGTGAAATGATACATGTACATGTTTATTCATTTCATTACTTACATTAGCAAAAGACTGGAAGTAATCCAGCTGTCTGTAACTGAAAACTGGCTAAATAAACAACATTATAAGCAAACAACAGAATATTATGTAACTGCAGAAAAGAATGAGGAAGTTCTTGGTGTACTCAGGATCTCCAAGATTCACTGTTAGGTGAAAAAAATGTACTATGCTATCCTTTGTGTAAGAAAGAAAAAAAGAAAAAAAAAGTAGTTCAGGCAACTGAGCGTCTGACTCTTGATTTCGTCTGAGGTTGTGTGTGTGAGAGAGAGAGAGAGAGAGAGAGATGGAGTGTGAGCTGGGGAGGGACAGAAAGGGAGGGAGACACAGTCTGAAGCAGGTTCCAGGCTCCGAACCGTCAGCACAGAGGCCAACGTGAGACTTGAACTCACAGACCATGAGATCATGCCCTAAGCTGAAGTTGGATGCTTAACAGACTGAGCCACCCAGGTGTCCCATTTTTTTAAAATTTTAATTAATTAATTATGTTTATTTTTTTAACACAAGATTCTATTGTCTTTGGAATAAAACAAAATATGGAGATTAGAACTAGATCACAGGGCCCTTCTTCCTCTTACCTCCTCACAGTTCAAAATGTCCACATCTTTTTTTAAAAAATGTTTTTATTTATTTATTTTGAGAGAGAGAGGGAGGGATAGAGAGCAAGCAGGGGAGAAGCAGAGAGAATCCCAAGCAGGCTCCCCACTGTTAAGCCGGAGCCTGACTCGGGGCTTGAACTCACGAACTGTGAGATCATGACCTGAGATAAAACCAAGAGTCTATGATGCTTAACTGACTGAGCCAGTGAGGCACAAATGCTCGTATTTCTTAATAACCAGCATTCTCTTAGATCTGCATCTGGGCTCAACACATTCAAACCTCAGTGCGAGCTTCTTTGTACTTTTATGGCCTTTTACTGGAAAATGATCTGACTTGGCCCATCCGTGGCCACCTAGCTTCCTGTCATAATGCCGCTTCCCCTGAGCATACAGAGGATCTTCTGCGTGGCTTGTACTGTGTCACTTTGTGGGCTGGTGCTTGCCACACTTCTCCCAGAAAGTCTGGCAGGTTCTAGAAAGGCTCACCATGTTTGCAAGAGTGCAGTCTGCACAGAAAGCTCTCCCCACTAGTTAGAGCTCCTAACCTTCCTTTCCCCTGTGTACTCGTTGCTAATAACTTTGCCTCATACTCAACTGAGAGCAGAAACCAGACTGAATTTCCATCATCTTCCGACAAACGAATGGGCCAGGTATACCACGCACTTCCCTCTTCTGACAGGGGATGGCTGGCTCTGTTCCCTTTTAACACTCAACTTGAGCTCTGGATCCCATCTCCTCTCACCTCAAGAACTTGCTACTGCAGATGTCCCCTCTTTCTCATACAGAGTTGATTTTTTTCTTTCTGCCAGATCATTGCCATTACCGTGTTTCCATGCAAACAAAATACTTGCTCTGCCTTCATCCAACAGCCCTCCCCTCCAGCAGCTGCTCCTTTTCTCTGCTGCCCTCTCAGCAAAATCTTAGTTGAACTGTCTGTAGCCACTGTCTTTATTTCCTCAACTTACATTCTCTCCTTAGGGACTGCATGCAGATTTTATTGCCTACACCAGTACTCCACCGAAACTTCTTTCAAGATGGCCCATGAATGACACACGGGGATTAGTCCTTAGAGGTGACCCTGGGAAGGGGGTGTGCCTTTGGCCTAGGTGACTCTCTTTAGTGGAGAGAATTCCCAGAGGACAGTAACTGGGGCACTAAATCCTTATTCCTGCAGGAAAGGATCCCACACCACCCCCAGGGCATGTTTGTATGTGCCTAAAATCTACATTTCAAAATGGATAAAAAAATTTTATTTATTTTATTTTTTTAAGTTTTTATTTTTATTTATTTTGAAAGAGAGAGAGAGAGAGAGAGAGAGAGAGAGCAGGGGAGGGGCAGAGAGACAGAATCCCAAGCAGGCTCCACACTGCCAGCACAGAGCCCAACGCAGGGCTCGAATTCGGGAACCAGGAGACCATGACCTGAGCGGAAACCAAGAGTCGGATGCTTCACTGATTGAGCCCCCCAGGCATCCCTGGATAAAGGATTTTTTAAAAACATATTGCAAGGCCAAGGGAAAATGGAAGAGCATACTCAGGCTAGTCAGATGCAGCCAGGAGAGAGTCAGATGGAGTCAGGAATGCATATCAATTTTGGACTTGAATTGCAAATTTGGATTTGGTCTTCCTAGTGACCAAAGCAAAATGACTAACAGGATTAGTTAGAAAATTCAAGGTATCCATTAGACAAATACATGGCAGTAACACAGCGTCTCTCTCTGCAGGAATATTTGGGAATATCAGTACCTAGAGTGCTGTTAGTGTAAAGGTCAACTTGGAAAGAGGTCAGTTCAGTATTCCCTTTTCAACTCTGTCTTTGTTCAATTTATTTATTTATTTATTTATTTATTTATTTATTTATTTATTTATTTATTTATTTCTGAGAGAGAGAGGGAGAGAGAGAAAGAGCAGGGGAGAGTNTGTTCAATATTTTTTTATTAACCTATTGAATTATACCATAAGAAGCATGTTTATGAAGCTTGCGTATAACACACATTCAGGTGCAATTGATAATATATTGGATGACAGAATCAAGATGTATGTTTAATAATCCTTTCCAGAATTTTCTACCTTGCAGGCAAACTCATCAGTCTGACATGTACAAATCGGTTCCTTTTTATTTATTTATTTTTTTTAATGTTTTATTTATTTCTAGGAGAGAGAGAGAGAGAGACAGCGTGAGCAGTGGAGGGTCAGAGAGAGAGGGAGCCACAGACTGAAACAGGTTCCGGGCTCTGAGCTGGCAGCCAGCACAGAGCCCAACGCGGGGCTCGAACCCACGAACCACGAGATCATGACCTAAGCGAAAGTCGGACGCTTTAACCAACTAAGCCACCCAGGCACCCCAAATCTGTTCCTTTTTAAAAAGACTACAGGAATCAAATGTCAGGCATCTGCGTGGGTCAGTCGGTTGAGTGTCTGACTCTTGATTTTGGCTCAGGTCATGATCCCAGGGTCTTGGGATCAAGGCCCATGTCAGGTTCTTAAGCCTGCTTAAGACTCTCTCTCTCTCTCTCCTTCTGTCCCTCTTCCAGCTCTCTCTCTCAAATAAAATAAAACTAAATTAAAAATTAAAAAATAGAAAAAAGTCAATGACAATGAGATTTAGAAACTTATTTATGTAAGCAATTTTATGAGAAATATGAATATACAGAGAATATAAAATTATTTGCATGCTCCAAAATTACTTTCGTGCTTTTTTTTTTTTAATTTTTTAATGTTTTATTTTTTTTTAGGAGAGAGAGATAGAGAGAGACAGTGTGAGCAGGGGAAGGTCAGAGAGAGAGGGAGACACAGAATTGGAAACAGGCTCCAGGCTCTGAGCTGTCAGCAGAGAGCCCGACGCGGGGCTCGAACCCACGAACCGCGAGATCATGACCTAAGTGAAAGTCGGACGCTTAACCGACTAAGCCACCCAGGCGCCACTACTTTTGTGCTTTATACTTGTATACACAAATATTTTGTATAGAAATAACTGGGACGCATACATTTGTATTTACTTTTTTCATTTACTCTTAACCATTAACATTATTTCATGTCTACTTTTGTATATAGGAATATTTCATTTTCAAAACAAAAACTTATGAACTTGAATAAGGTTAAATGCAAATGTACTTTAGTTAAGAAACAACTGTGGGGAAGTTAAGCTTTAAGCATCCGACTTCGGTTCAGGTCACGATCTCACAGTTCATGAATTCGAGCCCAGCATCAGGCTCTGTGATGATAGCTCGGAGCCTGGAGCCTGCTTTGGATTCTATGTCTCCCTCTCTCTCTGTCTCTCCCCCACAAAAAATAAAATAAAACATTAAAAAAAAGAAAAAAGAAACAACTGCACAAGGACAGGATGTGAGAGACCTGACTTAATAAATAGTAGTCCGATTGAAAATACACTTGATCTTAGCCAAAAGGCTGAGAGTGATAGTCCGATTGAAAATAAAGACTTGTGGATTTTAGTTTGCCATAAGTTGACTATAACTAACTCAGTGGCATAATATGGCTATGATATTTTGTGAGTGCATTCTTGTGCTGTAAGTACAAGTGATGGGAATAGCCATCATCTCAGTGCTTAAAATGGACCAAGTGCTGTGCTTAGCATATTATATGTTTTATATTATTTACTTCTTGTTTTGCTATAAGGTATTACTGTCATCAGAACTACCTTCTGGATGCAGAAAGTTTCAGAGAGATGTGAGCTGGCCAAGGACTAGCTAGAAACTGGGGGACTGGATTTGAATTGAGCTCTGTCCATCTCATGGAGAGATGGCTTCTCCAGTGCCTGTTTCAGATCTTGGTATGGTAAAAAACAAGGGATTGTTCCTGGGGCAGGAAGCAGGTGGGGGTGGGGTGGGGAGGCAGAGGCTTGTGAAACCATGTCTTATGAAGGTTCTTTGAATGATTTAATGATGTTTAGCTTGGAGAAGGAAAGACTTGGGAGGCTCATCATAAGTATCTTAAAATACTTGAAGGAAGGGCTGTCATTGGCAAAGAATAATGACATTATTTTGCATAACTCCAGATAGAGGCAGGAAGTTACCAGGAAGCAGATTCCAGAAAGTATATATACATACGTTTTTTATGAGGGCGTTAGGGGCAGAGGGAGAGGGAGAGAGCATCTTAAGCATGCCCCATGCTCAGTGTGGAGCCCCACAGAACCCCAAGGAGCCCTATGGAGCCCAACTTGGGCTCAGTCTCGTAACCATGAGATCATGACTTGAGCTGAAGTCGAGAGTAGGATGCTTAACTGGCTGAGGTACCCATGCCCCCCAGAAAGGATATTTTAACAGCTAAGAGTTGTACAAAAAGCAGAATTGGTCTGCCTCGATAACTTTTATTAGAGTTTAAATTTTTTTTTTTTTTTTTTTTTTTTTTTNCGACGCGGGGCTCGAACCCACGAACCGCGAGATCATGACCTAAGCGAAAGTCGGACGCTCAACCGACTAAGCCACCCAGGCGCCCCTATTAGAGTTTAAACAGAGGATGTATGAACTCTCAGTGGTTGGGGCACCTGGGTGGCTCAGTCGGTTAAGGGTCCCAGTTCAGCTCAGGTCACCATCTCATGGTTCACGGGTTTGGAGTCCTGTGTTGGGCTCTGTGCTGACAGCTCAGAGCCTGGAGCCTGCTTCAGATTCTGTGTCTCCCTCTCTCTCTCTCCCCCTCCCCTGTTCACGCTCTGTCCCTCAAAAATAAATAAACATTTAAAAAATTATAAAAAAACCTCTCTATGATTGTATGAGCCTCCCTAGGTAGGGTGAGAGGATGACTTAAATGACCTCTAGGATGACCCTTCCATCTAGAGACTTCTGACTAGTATCAGAGTTCCTTTAACCCCCTGCTCAAGCCCACCCACCCTTAAAGTTTTCTGTGACACTTACAGCCCCCCAGTGATCGGTCCCTTCTCGTAGCTCTTCCTATCCCTTGTATCTGCCTCTGTCTCCAAGACTTTAAGTTCCTTTGAGGGTAAAGAACAGAACTTTGCACATGGCAGGCATGGGAACATTGGTTTCAATTCAGTAATATGACGTTTCTTTTAGTTATATAATATCCTGTTCCCTGTATCAGTCTTGGAAGTAGACAGACAGCCATGTGAAGTCAGAGACTGGTTTATATTGATCTGTATTTCCCTACAGCACCCACTAGGTGCTTAAATAACCATTGCTTTAGATTGAGTGGGACCCAAGTGATGCCGACAAGGGACTGAGAGCATAAAGCAAGAAGCAGGTCAAAGATCACTACCCACCGTTTTGCATACAGGTGTGGACTTTTCACTTGGCGATGAAATCATCGTTCAGGAAGTTTTCCAATAGGCAAGATCAGTTCAAATGAAATCATTGTAAAGCAAAAGCTAGAAATAGTAAAGGCGTTGAGCATGAGTTTCAATAAAAAATGACACAATAATATAAACACTAACAGAAAGCTGGAGTGTTAACATAGTCAATAACAAGAGGGGCTTAGTCAGCACCCGACTGTTGGTCACAGGAAGACGATAAACAATTTTGAAACGTAGGGTTTCGCTGACACATCGGACGTGTGTAAAGGACAAATCCGGGCCCTCACAGAGATGTTTACAGAGCGTCTGTCTGTGAACAGCTTGCATTATCAGGGTGTGTTGGGTGTCCTGAGTGTTTAAAGTTCTTGAGAAGGTAATTCTGCTTTTCCCACTTTGGAGTCGAGGGCTCCCTTCCCCGGTCCTTCCTTTTCCTTCTCTCCATCGTAGCATCACAAACTTTGAGAGGGGTCGACAGAGGATCGCGGTTTGGGGCTCGTGTCCACTTCTCTCCGCCCCGCCCCCCCCCCCCAGGAATGTGTGGTTTTCACTTGCCAAAGGGTGAGGACCCAGGTTTCTGCAGCACCCAGCGATTTACATGCAAACAAACATCCAGGCCACAGAAAACAAACGCAGCCTGGTCTCCAGGGGGCGGGCAGCACGACCCCCTCCCCTCCCTCCTCCGGGTCTCCCTCCAATCCTCCCGTCCTGACTCAGAACCTAGCCAGTCAGAAAGTCCCTACTTCAGGAACGCCGGCCAATCAGGGCGTCCTCACCTGCAGAAGGTGAGCGCTGGTCTCCTGACGCGACAGTCCCCCGGGCCAATCAGAGGCGACTGGGACTTGGAAAGGCGCCCAGCGCAGGGAGCGCGGAGCACCGGGCGAGGCTGCACCTGGCGACGGTGAATCACTCAACGGGAGCGGCGGCTCCCTCCACCAATGGGAACGCGCAGGGGCGGGGCGCCGGCCAATCGCCGTGGAGGGCGGGGCCGGGCGGGGCTAGACCTGGCGGCCAGAGTTTAGTCCCCCAGCGGCTGCGGGTGAATCTGACTCTGGGGCTGCGGCGGACGTGTAGCATCTGGATCCTGATCGTCATGGGGACCAAGGCGAGAGCCGGGAGGAAGCATTTGCTTCTCTTCGCATTGGTCATCCTGGGTAAGTTCCCGGAGTTTTGGGAGGAATCGGTGGGTCGGGTCAGAGGTTGGAGGGAGGCGCTCCCCACGCCCCTCGCCCGCGGCAGGCGAGGAGTTGAGAAACCTGCCAGCCTCACCCTGCGAGTCCACTTTTCCACTCCTGGCCCTTCCCTGTTTTCCCCTCCCCCTTCCCTCGGCGGGTGCCTGGCTCCCCTCCCCCACCCCCTGCCCTTACACCCACCCGGAGGGAGCCGCCGCTCTCCAGCACTCGGCCGAAAACCAGGGAGGGGGTGGACTCACTTTCCCCAGCCTCACTTAAGCCGTGAGGACCCTGCACACATCTGCCCAGGCGCACCCCTCCACACGCGCCTGGGGGGCCATCCTGCCCCCCCACCCAACACGCGCACAACCCGAGAGAAGCCCCGAGCCTCGCACCCCTGACTTTGGCCCCTGGGAACTCTGCTCCCAAACGGTGGGCAGGGCAGACCTACTGGAGGTGGGGGAGGGGGAAGGGGGGGGTCATCTCTTTCCCGGGCCGTGGGGTGGTTGCTCTGGGCAATGTCTGGGTTCAAAGTCCCAAGAGGAAATCAATTTGAAATCTGAACTTTCTCAGAACAGCTCTAAAAGTTCCTTTCTGGAGTAGCTACCTTGAGAGCCCTTGGCAAATGTTGACCGGGGGACTATTCCCAGGGGGAGGACCTGTCTGTTCTTTGGCTGCAGGCTTCTGGAGCCAGGGCTTTGCCCTTACCCCCCCCCGCTCCTGAGAGTTTTTGTTTCCTTTGTAAACTCCCTTTCCTGTGGAACAATGAGGCTCACTTGCTGCGGCTTGCTTCCGTCTATAGATAGATTTGGACCCGGCTGCCTGTATGGTTTGGGCCTTGGTTTAGGCAACCTGTGTCAGCAGCTGGAGGTGTATCCACCAGATTCTTGAGTGTCTGTGATTCTGTGGGTTGTGGTGGGGGTATGCGATCCGTGGGGATCTTTGTTGTTCCCTTGAGGTCCATGCTTCAGGAAATGTAAACGAAATGAACAATTAAAAAAAATTCAGCATCGGCGGTTATAAGGCATTTCGTTTTGCACAGTGTCGAAGGGTGGAAGTAGATTCCCTGCCCTTAGACGAATGGATTGACAACTTCTTTGTCCCTTATCACAAAAACACAACCCCTTGGGGTGAACTGGACCAGAGGCAAACCTAACCCTGTCCTATTGTACAGGCAAGGAAACAGGTCCAGAGAGGGGAAATGACTTTTCCAAATTGCTGAAAGGGCCTGGGTGAGAATGGAATCAGAGCCCATTTGCTCTCTTTTCCTTTTTCCACTCCTGGCTCTGGCATCTCAAGCACCCTGTGAGCCAGGAATTAGGATATCAAACATCAGTTTGGGATAGCTCTCTGGGGTCCACTCTCTTACCTCTTCAGTTCCCACGAGACTTACCTCTCACTCGTCACTTTCATTCTCTGCCTCCATTTTCCTTTTTGCTTGTTTCCAGTCTTTTCCTATGCTCCAGCTTTTTCATTTCTGCCCGTGCCGTAGAAGTGCTTGTGACACACCCATGGCTGGTGTTTGGTTCTGTGTTCTCAGCCTCATGCTGTACCAGTGTGTTCTTCCCCAGACCCACAAGTTTCTCAGCGGTGACTCTTTGTGACTGTGTATGTCGTTTCATAAGCTTGCTGGAGCCACATTCTTCTTCCTCTTCCTCTTTCCCTTTCTCTCTTCCTAATGTTCTGCGTCGTGATGTCACCCAGGAACCACATACAGGCACTGAAAGAATTGTGGTAGCACTGTCCTGAGCTGAGGGACGTCTTCTAGTGTTTTCAGGGGTTCAGAGGGTTCAGAGGGAGCCCGAGGTGATGTTGCATCAGCTCGACAGGACTGTGGGTCCTGAGAAGTAACATGTCCAAGGGATGGCGAACAGACCATGTCACCTAAAAAAAAATTTTTTTTAACGTTTGTTTTTGAGAGACAGAGAGAGATAGAGAATGAACAGGGGAGGAGCAGAGAGAGGGAGACACAGAATCCGAAGCAGGCTCCAGGCTCTGAGCTGTCAGCACAGAGCCCGACAACCCACGAACTACAAGATCATGACCTGAGCCAAAATCAGACGCTTAACGCCTGAACCACCCAGGCAGCCCTATCCTGTCACATTTAAATCTGGACCTGGACCTGGGGGGCATGATTTGATTAGTACAATGAGGATGGAACTAGGAGTCATCCTCGTTGGCTTGACTCTAGTTGGCTTCTAGCTTGACTCTCTGCTGCCTTTGTGATCTTAGGCTAGTGGCTCAGTCTTTCCATCTGCGGAGCAAGAGTAATAATGCTTGTCCTGCGGATCGACCAGGACAAGGGCTATGTTACATGTGCACGAAGGGATGATTATTATCGGGGAGCTGCTAGCTCTTTGGATTTGTGATGACGAAGGAATGCTGACCCAGGAGAGTAGGTCAAGGGAGAACCCTGCTAGTTCCCAAATGTCAAGGGTAGAAGAGTAAGAGCTCTTTGGTTTTTATTTACTTATTTTATTTTTTAATGTTTTACTCATTTTTTTGAGAGAGAGAGGGAGGAAGCATGAACGGGGAGGGGCAGAGAGAGAGGGAGACAGAGCATGAGTGGGGGAAGGGCAGAGAGAGGGAGACAGAATCTGAAGCAGGCTCCAGGCTCTGAGAGCCTGACGTGGGGCTCGAACCCATGAATTATGAGATCCTGACTTGAGCCAAAGTCAAGACACCTAACCGACTGCACCACCCAGGTGCTCCATTAAGGGCTGTTTCTTGGGTGTCTGGTCTGCCCTCTGACCTTGGGATGTCTGGATCGTATGTGGGTGCCCCCATGCTCTCCTCCCATCAGGGCTGCTAGTCATTAAAGAGGAAAGGGCAGGATATGACCCAAGTGAAGCAAAGGTCCAACCGCAGTTTGGGGAGCCCAGTGGAGAGGAAGTCCCGAGCTGCTTGGGCAGGGATTGGAGCCCAAACATAGACGGCCCTGGGCCTGGGAAAAGCACAACCAGTGGCCGAGAACACGGTCTCCCTCTCCCTGGGGAGCCAGCATTTAGGAGCGTTTCTAGCCATCTCCCAGGCAGGGGGAGGTATTTCTGCTTAGCATGGACCTGTGTGAGAGGAGGCTTTAGGTGTAACCACGGGGAAGAAAGGGGAACCTGGGTCGGTCCTTCCTCCCCACCCCACTTGAGGGTGGGGTCCCCACTGAGGCGTTCCCGGAGGGAGGGGCTGCTTGCCCTGTGTCTGTGTCGGTCCGCGAACCCTGGTCTTCTCCATGATGGTTCCCACCCTGGCCCTTCCAGCTTTGGTCTCCAGCTTTGCTCAAACTCCACATCAGTGAGTCACTTCTCCTTCTCCTTCCCCCTCCCCATACCTGCCAGTTGAATCTACTCCCAGGAAAGAATTGTTCCCTGGATACCTAGTGGCCGATGGCAGCAGAAACTGGGAACTAGGAAATGGGCGGTGACTGAATTCCAGTGCTTCCGCTCGCTTGGTGAAGCCCCCAGGACACTTTCACTTCGCCACATTTCTGTCTGGTTTCTTTGTGATCTAGGCTTGCCAGGGGTCTCCAGCCTCGTTTGGGTTTGGGGTAGAGCTCCTGCAACGAAAAAGAACAGGTTAATACATTGACATGGTTTGAAATCAGAAGATCTATCTAGAAAGGTGGGAACTGTCCACCTGTTCCCGTTCAGTCCATGCCCCCCCACCCCCAGTTTCTTATGTCTCTTTCCAGTGTTTTGTTACACAGGTACAATTACATATAAATATGTATTTGTTTCTTCCTTTTCTTACCCAAAAAGAGGCACACTACAGACTTACTACATCAGGCCCCTTGTTCAGTTTGCTTCGGGATACCCTGGGGACCTTTTCCTGTCGGCATCACGGGGGTCGTGGCCTTGGTCATTAGGATCCCACTCTCCCCACCCCCAAGGCCACGGGGTCAAGGGCCACCCGTTCGGTGGACGCTGAAAGGGCTGACACCCTTGCTCGAAGACAGGTTAAAAGCTACACGCAGGTTGTGTGATCAAGTAGGAAATGGTGGACCTTGTTTTTTGCATCTGTTAGCATCGGGGAGAGGCCTTGGGGGCCTCTAAACTCAGACCAGCTTCCTGTGCAGCGGTCCAGGAAAGACGTGGCTGGCCGCCGGTCAGATGTAATTGTGGACGAGGGTGCAGCGTGGTGAGGGGGCTGTGGAAGCCGTGTGAGTGGATGCATCCTGGCTTTTCCAGGCATTGAAAACTCAGAGTTCATCTGTCTGGGACTCCCTGATAAGCAGGGTTTCTGTCTAAAGTCCGGCTGTGGTATTTGTTTTGCAGTGTGGGGGAAGGACAGGAGGAAGCAGCTGGCTGGCAGGCAGTTGGATGCCAGGCTCCTGGAGGGAGCGAGCCCTCGGTGGGCCTGCCCAACCCTGTGATGGGGAGATGGGTGGGGGCGGGGAGGAGCCCAGCAGGTAGAACTGGAAATTCCGCAGAGAGAGGTCAGGGAAAGCTCTTCTGTCTACACTGCCCATCCCACCTGCTGCCCTCCTGAGGGCTGGGCCAGCCACTGACGTCACTCTAAGTACAGCCAAGAAGGGCTGTTTAGACTTAGCCCGGCCTCTCACAGAGCCTTCCTGTTGCCCACGCATTCCTTATCGGCCCCACCCCAGCCTCCAGGAGCGAGTTCAGTCTCTACAGGGTGACCCGTGGGGAGGAAAGGGAAAACCGGGGGCAGAAGCCCTGGGTCCGGGTCCTGACGGTATTGCTTTGTCAAATTCATTTGTTAATCCAGTAAACATTGGCGTCTGCCGTGTGCCAGCGCTGTGCTGTGCGCGAGAGTGGGGATAAAGCAGTGACCACACCTGCTACCAGCAAGTTCTGAGGGGTCGGGGCGCCTGGGGGGCTCCGTCGGTGAACTGCTCAGGGCATGATCTCACGGTCTAGGAGTCCAAGCCCCGCGTGGGGCTTTGTGCTGACAGCTCAGAGCCTTGAGCCTGATTCCGATTCTGTGTCTCCCTCTCTCACCGCCCCACTCCCACTTGTGTTCTCTGTTTCTCTCTCAAAAATAAATAAACATTACCAAAAAAAAATTTTTTTAAAGTTCTTAGGAGAGCTGGGGGTATTGGAAACAGTTGGCCCACATCAGGAAACCCGTGAGTCACTTTTTGGAGGTGAGGGCTCCCCCTCACTCCCCAGCTCCAGCGCCCTTACAGCTGGAGGCTCCCTGTGGGGTGCATAGGCCTGGAGGCGAAGATTGGAGGAATTCTTAGAGAAGACCAGAGAGGCTGGCTGGCTGGCTGGCTGGTTTCCCTCCTTTTTCTTCCCTTTAAACAAAAAATGGAATTCAAACAAATCATGGCACAAAAGCGACTTGAAGAACATTCTAATAGACAGGATGTGTAGAGGAAACACAGTTTTCTTTCTTTTTTCTTTTTTTAAGGTTATTTATTTCTTTTGAGAGGGTGGGGAGAGGCAAAGAGAGAGGGAGAGAAACTCCCCAGCAGGCTCTGCCACCAGCAGCACAGAGCACGAGACAGAGCTTGATCTCCTGAACCGGGAGATCATGACCTTAGCCGAAATCAACAGTCACATGCTTAACCCACTGACCCCCCCCCCCCCCAGGTGCCCTCAAAGATTCCCTAATAAAGGAGGAGAAAGAAGTAGCTTTTCTGCGGTGGATTGGCCTGCATGTACAGGGATGGTTGCTGGTGGCTTCTGTCCGCTGGGAGCCTCCACCCTGTGTGACCACCTTGTCCTCACCGTGTGCTTCAGGAGGGACCGTGGGGACACCTCTAGCAGGGCACTGGGCTAGGAGCTGGGGACATAAACATCCTCTTCTCAAGGAACTGCAGACATAAACTGACTAAGCAGAAAAGAAGAGTGTGCCAGGCTCAGTAGGTTGAGCATCTGACTCTTTTAAAAAAAAATTTTTTTTAATGTTTTATTTATTTCTGAGAGAGAGAGAGAGAGACAGCCAGCCAGCATGAGCAGGGGAGGGTCAGAGAGACACACACACAGAATATGAAACAGGCTCCAGGCTCTGAGCTGCTGTCAGCACAGAGCCCCACATGGGGATCGAACCCATGAACTGTGAGATCGTGACCTGAGCCGAAGTCAGATGCTTAACCGACTGAGCCACCCAGGCGCCCCAAGCATCTGACTCTTGATTTTGGTTTAGATCATGGGATTGAGCCCTGCCTCAGGCTCTGTGGTGGGCGTGGAGCCTGCCTGGGATTCTCTCTTCCTCTGCCCCTCCCCCTCCATGCTTGCTTTCTAAAAAAAATAAAAGAAAACAAAAACAAAAATATACTTCTCAAAATAAAAGAAAGAGGCAATGTGTTCAGTGTAGAAAAATGGGAAAACGACTATAGAGAATTTAAAATCACATGTAATCCTATTATAGAGAGATAAATACTTACTGTTGGTGTTAAACTGCAGTCTTTCCTTTATGAATAGTGTGCTATCTATATATATGAAAGCAAAATATGCTTTAAGCAAAATCCATTCTATCGTATTCTGCTGTATGGCTGTATCATAATGAACTGTTCACCTTTGGTTGGACGTTTAGGTTTTCTTTCTCTTCTTTTTCTTTGCTGTGCTAAATAACAACATGAATTGTTCCATCTTTAAGCTTAACTTCTGAATGTTTCCTTAGGCTACATTCCTAAAAGTTGGGGAGAGATTAATTTTACTGGGGAAAGTCATAATGGTTCAAGGGGCATTTTGAAGGATCTTGAAGGATGACTGGACTTTCTGTGCTTGTCTAGTGGAGACGCTCTGTTTATTTTTTCATTATTATTTTTTTTTATTTTTAAAAAGTTTTAATGTCTATTTTTGAGAGGGAGAGAAAGCCCGAGCAAGGGAGGGGCAGAGAGAGAGGGAGACAGAATCTGAAGCAGGTTCCAGGCTCCAAGCTGTTAGCACAGGGCCCGATACGGGGCTCAAACTTATGAACTGTGAGATCGTGACCTGAGCTGGAGTTGGATACTTAACTGACTGAGCCACACAGATGCCCCTTTATTATTATTTTTTTAATGTTGACATATTTTTGAGAGAGAGCGAGTGAGTGGGAAAAGGGCAGAAAGAGAGTGAGACAGAGGATCTGAAGCGTGCTCTGTGCTGTCAGCACAGAGCCCAATGCAGGGCTCAAACCCATGAACCATGAGATCATGACCTGAGCCAAAGTTGGCCACTTAACTGACTGAGCGCCTGTAGCATTATAGGTTTAGAGTCTCAGAATTAGGCAGGCTTGGGGTGCCTGGGTGGCTCAGTCGGTTAAGCATCCAACTTCAGCTCAGGTCATGATCTCACAGCTCATCGGTTCGAGCCCCGTGACGGGCTCTGTGCTGACAGCTAGCTCAGAGCCTGGAGTCTGCTTCAGATTCTGCATCTCCCTCTCTCTCTGACCCTCCCCTACTCACGCTGTCTCTCTCTCTCTCTCTTTCTCTCTCTCTCTCAGAAATTAAAAAAAAAAAGAAGGAATTGGGCAGGCTTGGGTTCAAATGCCCTTTCCACCATGAGGCACCTGGCTGGTTCAGTTGGTAGAGCATACGACTCTTGATCTCCAGGCTGTGACTTTGAGCCCCAGGTTGGGTGTAGAGATTACTTTAAAAAAAAAAAAAAAAAAAGATTCCCTTTCTACTTTGCTGCTTGTAGCTGTGTGATTTGGGGCAACTATTCTAAGCTCAGTGTTCTCATCTGCAACATGGGATGGTAACAATAGGACTTGGGTCTCATGGGGTTTTTGCCATTAAAATCTAAGGAGCCAATGCATATGGCATCAACCTTAACATGAGGGCTCACCATGTCATTTCTCCCATTATACTCCTTTGGTCGAAGCAGTCACCAGACAGTGCCCAGATTCAAGAGGAGGAAACCTAGAGCCTACTTTAGTCACAACGTAAGAAAACCCTGTGGGATGAGATAGATCTGTCCGTCTGTTTTTGGAAAATAATAATTTGCCACAGTTTTATTTAGATGCATAGTGATTTTTAAGAATTGTATCCTCAGTCTTACAGATTTCTACACCACCAACTCTCTTCCGAAGTATATGAAGACATACATGTAGGGATTGATTTAAGTATTAACGGCTGAATCACTATCTCCCCTTCTCTTTATCCAGCTCACTTCCACTCCCATTCCCTTGAGCCATTCCACCTACCGCCTACCTACTTCCCCAAAGTGTTGTTTAATCAGGGCACCTGGGTGGCTTAGTCGGTTAAACACCAGACTTCCACTCAGGTCATGATCTCACAGTTTGTGAGTTTGAGCCCCGTGTCAGGCTCTGTGCTGACAGCTCAGAGCCTGGAGCCTGCTTCAGATTCTGTGTCTCCCTCTCTCTCTGCCTCTTCTCAGCTCATGCTCTGTCTCTTGCTCTCTCTTTCAAAAATAAATAACTGTTAAAAAATTAAAGTTTTGTTTAATCAGTGTTTTTGCCTCTCCTTTTTGGCTTTGTTTTATTCTTCTCTCCGTGTGATCTGATTTTCTGTTCCCTCTTTTCACCCCCTTTCCCCCCTCCTTTTTCTCTAAATTAAAACATTTAATCCCTTCTTGCTCATTACACAAATACAGAGCGTAGAGAAGAAAAGATGCCCTGTGGTCCCAGATAATACGCACTGTCAAGTACTTGGAGTCTATTCTCAGAGATTTTGTTATGCCTATACTCAGATTATTTTTATTATTTATAAATATAGGGTCATATTCTACATATTGTTTGTACATTTTGGACATACTCCTATACTAGTGCAAATTGATCTACTTCGTCCTTTGAGATGGCAATGTGTATTTTGTACATAGTTTTTAATAATGTGCCCTACCAGAGCCAGATTACCAGGGTTAGCATCCTAACTCTGCCACCTATTAGCTTTGTACTTGAGCAAATTACTTAATTTACGTGCCCCAATTAACTCATATGGAAGATGAGAGCAACAATAATATTTATTTCATAACATTATTGCAAGGGTCAAATGAATTAATCCTGTAACGGGCTCAAAAGAGTCCTGACATGTGGTTAAGTATTTGAGAAATGCTAACTGCTATCATTATTTTATTCATGCTCCTATTTTATTCATTTGGCCATGCTCAGTAATATGTATCTAAAATTCAGATATGATTACAGTTGACCCTTGAACAATGCATAGGTTTTGGGGTATCAACCCCATGCAGTTGAAAATCTGTGCAGGGTCGCCTGGGTGGCTTAGTCGGTTAGGCGTCCGACTTCAGCTCAGGTCATGATCTCATGGTTCATGAGTCTGAGCCCTGTGTTGGACTCTGTGCTGACAGCTTAGAGCCTGGAGCCTGCTTCGGATTCTGCCTGTCTCTCATCTCTCTGTTCCTCTCCTGCTCGCCCTCTGTCTTCTCTCTCTTTTAAAAATAAACATTAAAAAAATACAAATAAAATAAAAAAGAAAGTCTGTGTACAACCTTTTGACTCCCGAAAAACATAAAACTACTAATAACCTACTATTGACTGTTAAACCTTACTGATAACATAAACACTTGGTTAACACATATTTGTTATATGTATTATATTGTGTTCTTACAATATATTAAGCTAGAGAAAAACATGTTAAGATCATAAGAAAATATGTTTACAATACTGTACTGTATTTTTAAAAAAAATCTGTGTACAAGTGGATGTGTGAATCTCAAACTTATGTTGTTCAAGGGTCAACTGTAATTAAAAGTATAGGACAGGTCTTCTAAAGGTCTTCAGGAGTTCTATTGATTCTTTCCTTTTAGTGATTTGTTTTTCTTGTTGACATAGCATTATATTAGTTTCAGGTACACGTCATAATGATTCCTTATTTCTATAGATTGTAAAATAATTACCACAGTGAGTCTAGTTAACATCCCCATACATACAGAATTATATTTCCTTGTGATGGAAACTGTTTAAGATCTACTCTCTTAGCAACTTTCAGAGATACAATACAGTGTTATTTAACATTTTTAAAAAATGTTTCAGTACTTTTGAGAGAGAGCAGGAATGGGGTGGGGGGTGGGGCAGAGAGAGAGACATACACAGAATCTAAAGCAGGCTCCAGGCTCTGAGTTGTCAGCACAGAGCCTGACATGGCGCTTGAACCCGTGAACCATGAGATCATGACCTGAGCTGAAGTCAGCCTCCCAACTGACGGAGCCACCCAAGTGCCCTGCAGTGTGCAGTGTTATTAACTGTAGTCACTATGCGTACATTACATCCCCATTACTTACTTGTTTTATAACTGGAGCTTTGTAACTTTCGACCCCCCACCAACCATTTTACAACCCCCCACCCACCACCTCTGGGAACCACCAATCTGTTCTCTGTATCTACAAGTTTTCTTTTTGTTTTAAATTTAGATCCCACATGAACACTGGGTGTTATATGTAAGCCAACTTGACAATAAACTATTTAAGGGAAAAAAAATAAATTTAGATCCCACATATAAGTGAGGTCATATGGTATTTGTCTTTCCCTGTCTGATTTATTTCATTTAACATAATGGCCTCAAGGTCTATCCATGTTAACACAAACAGCAAGGTTTTATTCTTTTTTATGGCTGAATAATAAATTGTTACATGTGTGGTCTACTTATTTATCCATTCATCGATGGACACCTAGGTTGTTTTCATATCTTGATTATTGTAAATTATACTGCAGTAAACATGGGGTGCAAATGTCTTTTCTAAGTAGTGGTTTTATTTTCTTCAGATAGCACCCAGGGGTGGAATTGCTGGATCATCGGGTAGTTCCGTTTTTAATTTCTTAAGGAACGCCCATACTATTTTCCATAGCGGCCACAGCAATTTACATTCCCACCAGCAGTGGGAATGCCCTCTTTCCTCTGAATCCTTACTGGTACTAGTTACTTCTTGTCTCTTTGATGATAATGTGTGGCGATATCTCGTTTTGGTTTGGATTTGCATTTCCCTGATGATGAGTGATGTTGAGCATCTTTTCATGTACCTGCTGACCATCCGGATGTCTACTTTGGAAAAACGTCTACACAGGTCTTCTGCCCATTTTTTAATTGGATTGTGTGGTTTTTGTTTGCTATTGAGTTGTGAGTTCTTTGTATGTTCTCAATTTTCTTGGATATTAATCCCTCATTAGGTACGTGATATGCTGATATTTTCTCCCATTCAATAGGTGGCCTTTTCATTTTGTTGATGGTTTCCTTTGCTGAGCAGAATGTTGATTCTTGAATTGTATGGAAATGTCATCATAATTACCTAAGTCAAGGCCATAGTTACTGGGGATTGAGCCAGAATGCCCACCGCTGATGTCCGGCTTAGACCTTTCTATTCATCCGCCTGGGCCACAGTCACAAAATATCACAGAGAGGGAAGGGGAAAGTGGGGGTGGGGGCTTAGACAACAGCAATTTATTTTCTCACAGTTCTAGAGGCTTGAAGTTCAAGACCACAGTGGTGGTGGTTTCCTCGGAGCCTCCCTCCTTGGCTCGCAGGCGGCCCCTTTCTGCTGGTTGTCTTTTCTGTGTGAACACCTTGTGTGTCCTTTATACAAAGAGACACCAGTCAGATTGGATTAGGGCGTGTCCTAAGAGCCTTATTTTAATGTAATTAGGCCTTGTTTTCAGATACTGTTAGATTCTTTTTAAGCTTATTTATTTTAAGAGGCAGAGAGAGAGAGAGCACGAGCCTCTGAGCAAGCATCAAGCATGAACAGGGGAGGGGCAGAGAGAGAATTCCAAGAAGGCTTCACTTTGTACCCCAGAGCCCGATGCAGGGCTCAGACTCAGAACCCAAAAACCGTGTGATCATGACCTGAGCTGAAATCAAGAGCCGGTGGCTCGACCGACTGAGACACCCAGGCACCCCGGTACGGTCACATTTTGAGGTACCAGGGATTAGGGCTTTCCCATAGGAGCTGAGGGAACACCATTCGGCCCATAGCAACTGTAAACCATGTTGAAGATTACCTTTGCAGACGGAGCAGTGCCCTAGCCAGGGCCGCCGCCTCGGCTGACCTGAGCCTGCCTGGACTCTCCTGGCTGCCCTTGTGTTCATGAAGACAGTAGGGATGTTGTGAGTGGATTCACATCTTCCCCCCGTTTCATGCTGCTCCTTTAGACCTTGCATCAGGAAACCTTCTGGAATATCCACTTTTGTCTCTGCGCACTTCCCTGCTCCCTGGGTGTAGGAAAGCCATCTGCAGGCATCCTGCAACCCACATGGAGAAACCAGCTCCTCGGGGGGTGCCTGGGGGGCTCTGTTGGTTAAGCATCAGCTCCTGACGGTTCATGAGTTCGAACCCCACACCAGGCTCTGTGCTAACAGTGCAGAGCCTGCTTGAGATTCTCTCTCTCTCTGTTTCTCTCTCTCTCTCTCTCCCTCCCTCCCTTTCTTCTCCCCTCCTCCACTTGTATTCTCTTTCTCTCTCAAAATAAATAAATAAACTTCAAAACAGTTAGTTCTTGTTGCAAAATGGCAGTTGGAAATTGCTACTGTGCAAAGCGCTTTGATTGTATTTCAAAACTATGAAGCAAATTTAAAAAGACTTCATTTTGGGGGTGCCTGGCTGGGTCAGTCAGTGGAGCACGTGACTCTTGCTTGGGGTTGTGAATTCAAACCCCATGTTGGGTGTAGAGATTACTTAAAAATAAAAAAAATCTTTTAAAAACCCACAATTTTTAGGGTGCTTGGGTGGCTTCATCAGTTAAGGGTCCCATTCTTGATTTCAGCTCAGGTCATGATCTCACAGTTTGTGAGTTTGAGCCCCACGTCAGGCTCCACTCTGAGAATGTGGAGCCTGCTTGGGATTCATGCTCTCTTTCTCTCGCTCTCAAAAAAAAAAAAAAAAAAAAAAACAAAAAAAACCCAAACACTTAATTTTTATGTTCTGAAGCTAAGTTTAAAAAAAAAAAGATTAATGGAAAAGTCATCTCCCCTCCCCCACATACACCCGAAAGTAGAATAGCTTATTAAACTTTTAAAAAGATTGAGCTTTGGATCAAGTTTGTTTTTTCTTCACCTGGGCATACTCCATCCACCAGTTTGAAAAACGGGCTTATCTTTGTCGATAAACCTTAACAAGTAGATGTTATGGTGAATGGTCTGCTCTGACCTAATTTGTTAAGGTTCCCTGGTGTTCAATGTCAGCTCGTACCAGGCATTCTGCTAAGCGCTGAGTTCTCAGAATAATAAATAACACACGGCCCCTGTTCCCTGGGGGTTTGCTGTCTGCAAGGGGAGACTTACATGTGCACAGATGACGTCATTATAATGTGGGAAGTGCTTTGCCTGTGTCTTGCATGGGGTAGTTCAGACCCTCTGGAAGAGGTCTGAAGCTGGCTGTGATAGGATCGGGGGTTGGTAGGTCATTTCCTGGAAAACAGTGAGATGAATAGCTGCTGACCAGATGAAGAAAGAGAGGAAAGGGTGTTCCACAAAGCTGGAACAGAGGAGCAAAGCAGAGGCTATGAAATGGCTCTGCTGCGACTTTTAAGTCGTCTGTACTGCTTACTGGTAAACACTCTAAGCACAGACAGCTTATCACAGGGTCCAGTACTGCTGGGCCTCTTGCACTGATGAAGAATTTCGTGAGGTGTTTTTTTTTTTAATGTTTTTTATTTAATTTTCAGAGAAAGAGAGAGACAGCGTGAGCAGGGAGAGTCAGAGAAAGGGAGACCCAGAATCTGAAACAGGCTCCAGGCTCTGAGCTGTCAGCACAGAGCCCAACGCGGGGCTTGAATCCATGAACTATGAGATCATGACCAGAGCTGAAGCCTGATGTTCAACTGGCTGAGCCACCCAGGCGCCCCTCATGTTTTTGTTTTTTTTTTTAATGTTTATTTTATTTATTTTGAGAGAGAGAGAGAGAGAGAGGGAAAATCCCAAGCAAGCTCTGCACTGTCAGTGCAGAGACCAACATGGGGCTCTATCCCATGAACTGTGAGATCATAACCTGAGCTGAAATCAAGACTTGGGTACTTTTTCATTTATTTATTTATTTATTTATTTATTTATTTATCTATTTATCTATCTATCTATCTATCTATCTGAGAGAGAGACAGCGTGAGCAGGGGAGGGTCAGAGAGAGAGGGAGACACAGAATCTGAAGCAGGCTCCAGGCTCTGAGCTGTCAGCACAGAGCCCAACGCGGGGCCCGAACCCACGAATCATGAGACCATGACCTGAGCCAAAGTCAAATGCTCAACCGACTGAGCCACCCAGGCGCCCCTCATGTTTTTTTTTTTTTTTTTTAATGTTTATTTTATTTATTTTGAGAGAGAGAGAGAGAGAGAGGGAAAATCCCAAGCAAGCTCTGCACTGTCAGTGCAGAGACCAACATGGGGCTCTATCCCATGAACTGTGAGATCATAACCTGAGCTGAAATCAAGACTTGGGTACTTTTTCATTTATTTATTTATTTATTTATTTATTTATTTATCTATTTATCTATCTATCTATCTATCTATCTGAGAGAGAGACAGAGTGAGCAGGGGAGGGTCAGAGAGAGAGGGAGACACAGAATCTGAAGCAGGCTCCAGGCTCTGAGCTGTCAGCACAGAGCCCAACGCGGGGCCCGAACCCACGAATCATGAGACCATGACCTGAGCCAAAGTCAAATGCTCAACCGACTGAGCCACCCAGGTGCCTCAAGACTCGGGTACTTAACTGACTGAGCCACTCAGGTGCCCCCCAAAATTTGAATTTTATCTGAGAAGCAGTGTGGACTCATTGAAAGCTTGAAGCCTGTGTCAGATAGGCATGTTTAGGAAGGCTGTATGATAGAGCAGAGCACAGCCTCTGGAATGGGGCTGCCTTAATGTGAATCTGCACCAGCACTTTGTGGCCTGGGGCCTCAGTTTCCCCATGTAGAAAAGAGAGATGATAATAATAACAGTATCGCCCCCCCTCCTAAGGTCGTTGCAGGGAAAAAGAGATGGACATGCGGTATGCTTGCAGCAGCACCTGGCACAGAGTAAGTGTCAATAAATATTAGCCCTTCCACTGGCCGTGGGATGCAGGATGGGTTTGAGTGGGTCAAGATTAAATAAGGCAGAGGCACCAAGTGTACTTGAGGCCAGTGGCAGTTCTTCAGATGATGATGGTGCTAAGAGGTGATGGTCAAAGTTTGAGGGAGATTTGGGAGGTGACGATGCAAATGCTTGTTGTCTGATTTATAAGAGGGAGGGAGACGCGGTGGCTGCTGGAAAGCTTCTGGACCAGCTGATGACTGACTGACCGATGGAATAGACGGTGACACCATCAACCTGGAAGAGGAGTGGGGGTAGGGGCTGGTGGGTGCAGGAGGGGGTGTGTAGACTCGGGTGAAGAGGACAGAAGACGGGAGGCTCCCGTCATAGGGGCCTGAGCTTAGGTGGGAGGGGGAGACTGGATCTGGCTACATGTGGGAACAGATGAATTTTGGGTTGCGTTTGAGATTTCCAAGAGAGTGTGGAGAGGAGAAAGGCCCACTATGGGCTGCTGAGGAGCACTCCTATTAAGGGATCAACAGAGGAAACACTGTTCAAGGAAGAGAATAAGACAACTCAACGGTGGTGGGGTTGACCAGAAGGGCGGCCCGCAGACACCAGGGGCGGCGTGACTTCTGAGGAAGGGAGTGGTCAGCAGGGCCAGGCCTCTTACGGGGACCCCTGAAGGGAACTGAAAAAGCAGATCGTGGCTATCCTTAATTCTCCAACTACTTCAATGTTTTGGAAACTGGGATGCCACTTACAGCCTAGATATACATTTAATAGGATGTCCCCACCCCCCAAGGAACTGTTATTAAATCGCTGTTATATCATGTAATCAGGGCATCTTAGAGTTGAGGAACGAATGCCTGGCAATTTTCATTCCAAGCTGAGAGCCAAAGACATATTGCAGTAGGTTGGGTGGTGGATGAGTGTGTTGGGCTGGTAACGTTGTGTGTAGACTCCTTCTTGAAGTTTGCAGAGGAAGGGCACCTGGGTAGCTCATGTGAAGCATGTGACTTTGGCTCAGGTCATGATCTCACAGTTCCATGAGTTCGAGCCCCTCATCGGGTGAGCACCAGCCTGGCTTTGGGTAAAAAACATGAGCTCCGGGTGAGCCCCCCCTTGTCTGTCTGTCTGTCTGTCTCTGCCCCTCACTCACTTGGGCCCTCTCTCTCTAAAATAATAAGTAAGTAGTCAGTCAGTAAGTAAGTAAAAGTTTGCAGAGGAAGGGAGGAGAGGAGTTCCTCTAGAGAGGTGTGCAAGATTGAATGCAGGTTTTCTGTACAGGAAAGGGTCCAAAATCTCTTGATGCCTTTGACTTTGTGGCTTTTCTTATTGTGAACTTGCAGTAAATTATGCATCATGGGGAGAAGGATGAACTTTCCTTCTATTTTGGTTTGCTGTGTGTGTGTGCAGTGAGCCAAGTATAGGTGTAAGAGGGGAGGGGAATGAGGAGGCAAGGGAAATACAGAATAGATGAGGATCATGGGCAGGGAGCCTGGGTGTCCTGATGGAGATGGGGACAGTGAGGGTAAGCCCTCCAGTCTGCTGGTCTACCTGTGAAGGTTCTAAAGAAGAGTTAGCTTTTCCAAGACCATTGCAATGATAGAAAAGAGATGGTTTGGTGGGCTGGATTATAAGCATTTTCAGGCTGTATTTATATTTATTTAGGTACTTTATTGAAGAAAGCTTTAAAGTCAGAAATTAAGTGTGTGCAGAAGAACCTATGGGCAGATGATGATAATAGTAATAAGAAGATATAATAGTTATTTGGTGCTTCCTGTTGTAAGTACTTTATTTGTATTAGCTTGTTTAACTCAACCACAGCCCTTTGATGTAGAAACTGTTATTATCCCCATTTTACAGATGAGTGAACTGAGATTCAAAGTGACTAAGGTAGCTTGCCCGGGTCACACAGCCTAGTAGATGCCTGAGCTGGGATTTGAATCAAGCAGCCTGGCTCCAGAGGCTTATTCAGGAATGAGAAGGGGGATGAGGACCCCGGTGGCTGAGGTATCCCGTGGTGAGGAGGAGAGCGTGCTGGTGGGGCTGCATGTGTGTGTGAGGCTATACGCAGGCACAATAGAGTGAGAGTATCGACAGGCCACAGACAGTCAGCTGTGGTCCTGCCTCTGAAGGCATTGAGGGACAGGCCCTCTGTTTTATTTTATTATTATTATTATTTTTAATGTTTCTTTACTTTTGAGAGAGAAAGAGACAGAAAGAGAGTGATCGCAAGAGGGGAAGAGAGGAGGGTGGGTACAGAGGATCCGAAGTGAGCTCTGTGCTTACAGCAGAGATCCCAATGTGGGGCTCGAACTTGTGAACTGTGAGATCATGACCTTAGCCGAAGTCGGACGCTTCACCGACTCAGCTACACAGGCGAGGGCAGATCCCATGTTCTAAAACCGAGAAGTCTGGACTAGCCAACGGACGTCAGGCTCACTGAGGAGCTGGGGGGGATGTGTACGTGTGTGGTGTGATTTCTGAATCTTTGAGATCTGGAGGTCTGAGCGGTCTCCAAGGAACTGTAGCTAAAGTCAGAAGTGATGCAGAAACACTCACCAAGTTCATATGCTGTGATTTCTTTTTTGGTGGCCCGGTACTCCAAATGCTAGTTGTTGTTTTTTTTTTAAATATTTTTATATTTTTATTTCTAGGATAGAGAGAGACAGCGTGAACAGGGGAGGGTCAGAGAGAGAGGGAGACACAGACTCCGAAACAGGCTCCAGGCTCTGAGCTGGCAGTCAGCACAGAGCCCGATGCGGGGCTCGAACCCACGAACCGCGAGATCATGACCCAAGCGAAAGTCGGACGCTTAACCGACTAAGCCACCCAGGCGCCCCATAGTTTTTAGTTTAATTAGAAGCTCCTCCTTATTTGGGTCATGTCATAGGTTGGCTTCTGAGGAAGCTGACTCTGAGATGTCCATCATTGTACCAAGACATTCATTAGGGACGGCTCTTGGGATCCACAGCTAGGGGAGGGCAGGGGAGAGGAGAGAAACAGGATTGGGCACAGGGAGAACTTGCATTGCATTATAGCTTCAACCTATTCTCCAGGGAGCTTTGTGGCACCGAGTTCTGAGCTGGGGGTTGGGGCATTGGGGCAGTAGAACTGGGGCTCCCTTGAGCTCCCCCCACCCCCCATTCACTGATGAGGCATTGGATGTCCGCTGCCCCTGCCCTGGCGGACCCCGTGCCCCTGGGCCCGGTAGTGGGCTTGCTGTCCCCGAAAGGGCTGATAGCTGAGGGCTTTGATTTGGCAGAAGTCCCATGTTGCGGACAAAATGACACAAAGGACAAGACACACACAAAAGACAGAGACACAACTCCGGCCGGAGAACAATTCTATGCAAGCCCCTCTTGCGGTTTATTTTATACCCGGTAACTGGATACAAACTGAAATCTACAAGATGCATTCCTTTACCAATTAAGGGCAAGTAGCCAAACACATTTCAGGGACGGGGGGAGCAAAGGGAGGAAGCGACCACAACATGTTTACTCAGAGGCCTGCTCACAACTCCAGCCTCCTCCTTTCTTCTAAGGAGGGCATGTTGCCTCGTTTGCGAGTGGACCATGAAACTTGGATATTGTGTGCAGGCCTCCTGGCAGAGCATCCTGTTTGCAGGCATGCTTTGCCCAGGCAGGGAGCCCCGTGTGCAGGCACATCCCCGCGTCCCTAACCAGGCTTTCTTGTGGTCACTGTCGGGCTCCCACATCCCAGAGGCCGGATAACAAGTCTTTTCCTTCCTCAAGAGAGATCTGGTCCGAGCGTCATGCTGCACATCACAGGTAGCAAACTGTAAAATGTGAGGATCTTGAAAAAACAGGTTCCCATCGTCAAAGCAGAGAAAGCTGATTGAGCAAAATTCAAAGCATTTCATTACCACATTCCCTGTAACAGCTGAGTAAGAGGCGCCCAGGTGCTCTGTTTTCAACTTAGGAAGAGCCTTTTGGTTTACATTTCTTCCGTGTTGTTATATTTGATTATAAATTTGACATTAAAATGTGATGCCAAGTGCACGCATGTAAGGTAATGTTACTGTAAATAATTCACAGATAAAATGGACCTGACTTGTAAAAGAATGGCATTTCGTTACATAGCCGGTCCCCCATTAAGCCGCGGCTTTTCTGAGACATGGCATGGTGTATACAAATGTGATATAATAAGTAGGGAAATGGGATCTAGGGGGAACCTGGGTTTTCATCGCAGCTCTGCCGTTTCATAGCTGTGAAAACTTGGGCCAGAACAGAACTTTTTTAGACACTTGATTTTCTCATCTGTAAAAAAAGGGAGAGAGAATACTTACCTGGTCGAAGTCACAGTGTTGTGTCAAATAAAAGTAAATGCACGTATAAAGGTCCTCATTAAACATTAATGCCCCCCACCCTCCCCCCTATGAAAACCCTAAAGGACTTTGGAGAACATCTAGTTCAGACCTTTCGTGTTTGGGGTGAGAAGAGGGAGCTTCCGAGGTCCCGAGACCGTATTCAGTTACATGTGTAATTAGTCAAGGAGAAACGTGCTTGCATTTCTCTAAGGAAGCCGGGACTCTCAGAGCTGTAACGAGAGCCCACGTGCCGAATTTGAGCTTGGAAAACATGAACGGGAGTGGCTGTCCGAGTGCAGGTTTCTCTCCTGGAGTCAGTGGTGCTCATTTTTGCAACCCTGGACCGTCCTGTGAACCTGTCGCGCGGGCTGCCTTGTCTGCGGCCGCCTCTCCCTTTCCTTCTCGCTGGGCCTGCGACATCTGGGGAGAGGATCTAGCCCAGGGCCCGTCCTGACGCCAGCTCAGTCCCCGCTGTGTGATCTCAGGCACGATTCTTTACTTCTCACGGGCTTGGGTCCTCGTGTAAAACTGGGATAATGACACTTGTCCTGCTGATCTGTCATGCGGTTTCAAGGATCAAACGATGTAATGTGTGTGAAAACACTTTAAAAAGCGCAAAATGCCCTACAAATGTGGAGTGTTATTATTATCCTCATTGCTCCTCCCTCCCTGCCTCCCTCCCTCCCTGCCTCCTTTCCTCACTGCCTCCCTGCCTCCCTCCCTGCC
>NW_027529438.1:4246591-4268214 GCF_008692635.1 Crocuta crocuta
CCCCTCCCCCTCCCCCCCCAGCTTTGCTGGCTTCCTGCCAGGAGTGTCTGACAAGTGACTGCAATTAATTATTTGTTGAGAAGCTTTCTCTGAACCATGACAAGTCACTTGGGAAGCTGTTTTTGGACTAGTGGGAACATAATTAGGTTGTTGGGAGGTGCAGAGGGAAAAATTTTAAAAAAAGAAAGAAATTACATTCGAAAGAAATATTTCATTTCCACTGATGATGGAAGCAGTGTTCTGCGATCCTGGTGAAAGGCACTTGAGGATATTTCGGACAGTGGTGAGGAGGTGCGAGACCCGGGAGAAGCCTGGGTCTCCTGAGTCTCTGCACCTTGGAGAAGCCGTGGGGGAGGCGGGGCCTCAGAAGCTCCTTCAGCCGGGCTGCTCCTGCGACCGCTCCTGATGGGCTGCCCCCCTCCTCCTCAGGCTCCCTGGCGCTGGGCAGGGGTGCCGTGTTTACTTCCGAGCCTGATGTCAGAGTTCCTGAGAACAAACGTGAGTTGTGTGCTGCCGTGCAGGGGGGCGGGGCGGAGGGCATGAGGCACAGGTGGCAGTTTGGGGCCTCTCCCCCTCTCCATTTGCCGCCGCACCGCCGTCCCGCTCACCCCTGCCCTGTCCGCAGCCGCCAAGTTGTCCTGCTCTTACTCCGGCTTCACCTCTCCCCGCGTGGAGTGGAAGTTTACCCGAGGCGACATCACCAGCCTCGTCTGTTATAACAACAAGATCACAGGTGAGCTGTCCCCCCTCTCCTTCCCGGCCGCCTAGGCTGTGGAGGGGTTGGTGGGCCTGGATCCCTGGGGAGGGGAGAGCTGCACCCTGGGGCGCGGGGCCCGTGGCCTCCTCGCGGCCTCTCCCTCCACCAGCACCATCCCCTCCTGGCCCCGCGCTCACTCAGCCGCTCCTTCCTGTCTCCTGGCAGCTTCCTACGCAGACCGAGTCACCTTCTCATACAGTGGCATCACTTTCCATTCGGTGACCCGGAAAGACACGGGGACGTACACTTGTATGGTGTCTGATGATGGCGGCAACATGTACGGGGAGGTCAGCGTGCAGCTCACTGTGCTTGGTAGGTGCCCACGCGTTTTCTGTGTGGGCTTGGAATTCATTGCCCCCTAGGTCCTCAGCAGGCTCTGCCGAGCTTTGGAGCTCACGGATAGAGCGCTGGTGCGTGGGGGTTTGGGGGGATTCAGTCTCTGTGCTGCAGAGAGGGGATGAGCCCTGCCACCTCCCCTCCCCCTCCCGCAGGGGGAAGCCGCGGGCATGGGGAGGGATGGACCCTGGAGGCTGGCGCTGACTGAAGCCCGCTTGGCCTCTAGGCAGGCGCAGCGCAGTCTGACCTTGTGCTCAGCCCCTTCCATCCCTTTGCAGTGCCTCCTTCTAAGCCTACGGTCAGAATCCCCTCCTCTGCCACCATTGGGAGTCGGACAGTGCTGACCTGCTCAGAGAAGGATGGCTCCCCCCCTTCTGAGTACTACTGGTTCAAGGACGGGGTCCTGATGCCCTCGGAGCCCAAGAGCAGCCGTGCCTTCAGCAACTCTTCCTATAACTTGAATCACAAGACCGGGGAGCTGGTAGAGTTGGGGTGATGAGGAAAGGTGGGGGGGGCGTGGTTAAAGAGCCCTTGAAGGTGGGGAAGAAGAACAAGCAGCAAGGTGAACTTGGCATTAGGGTCGGGAGACACAAGATGGGGACTTGGACTCTTATCAGGATGAGCGTGTCACAAGGTGCACACTTGCTGAATCCCTGTGCTGTCCACCTGAAGTGAATGGAATACTGTATGTCCACTATACTGCAATTTAAAAATGAAAATGGAGGGGCGCCTGTAGAGCATGAGACTCTTGGTGTCGGGGGTCGCGAGTTCAATCCCCACGTTGGGCGTAGAGCTTACAAAAAACCAAAAGTAGGTACTTGGCTTCTTTAGGTGGGAAGCCGACTGATTTTCTCCCTTCAGGTCTTCGATCCCGTGTCAGCGTTTGATACCGGAGAATATACCTGTCAGGCGCAGAACGGGTATGGGACACCCATGAGGTCAGAGGCCGTGCGTATGGAAGCCGGTGAGCGAGACTGTCCCAGGGGCTTGAGCTCAGACCTGGGGCGGGGCCCGGGGGTCAGCTTTCCATCCTGGCTTTGGTGGTGGTGTCAGTAACGTGAGTGAGCATTCAGAGGACTGACCTCTCGTTTGTGTCTCACAGCGGAGATGAATGTGGGGGGCATTGTGGCAGCTGTCCTTGTCACACTCATTCTCCTTGGATTCTTGATTTTGGGCATCTGGTTCGCCTATAGACGAGGCTACTTTGACAGTAAGTATTTGCCTGCAACAGCTCTCCTTTGTATCGCCCCCATTTCAGGGCACGGTTCTTGGGTGCCATCTGAGTTCTGACCTGATAGTGAGCCCACGTGTGCAGGGGTTCTTTCCCGGGTGAGCACTAGTGACCTATTGGCGTGCCATTTCCCCCAGCCTACTGTGCCCGGCCATCTCCAATCCCACGGACACTCACGGTCCCCTTTCTTCTTTTTCAGGAACAAAGAAGGGGTGAGTGAGCTATGTTCTAGGGGATCTCACAAGGAGGTTGAGAACAAGGATGCGTCTGGTTTGAGCAGAAACGGGGCCCCGGGGGGAGGGGCTGGAGGCAGCGACCAGCCTGGTTGGGTGGACCTCCCGATTTCTACCTCTCCCCATTCCCTATGACCTTGCACTTGTCCCGTCTCCCGCCACCCACACCTCTCTACGGAGAGCTCTGCGCTTGGGTAAAGCTCTCGGTCCAGCGTCTCAAGTTGGTGAGCAGAGGTTAAGGAGAGCACTAGGGGGCTGAGAATCTTCTGGCTTGTCTGCAGGACCTCGAGTAAGAAGGTGATTTACAGCCAGCCCGCTGCCCGCAGCGAAGTGAGTGTGCTCCCCTGGCACCAGGAGGGTCTCCCCCGGGGGAGTGAGGGGCTCCTCGCCTGTGTTTACAAGTGCGGGAGATTGATTACCAGCTAAACAGGAGCATACAGGTTGATTGGACGTTTTATTTCTCAGGGGGAATTCAAGCAGACCTCGTCGTTCCTGGTGTGACCCTGGTCCAACTCGTCTCCTGTCCTCCATGCTTGCCTTGCTCTGGTGCTGCCAGACTCCGGCCTGTGTTCACAGGATACCTTATGTGTCTTCTAGCTCCCACAGGAGCCCCCACGCTTATCTTAGTTAGGGTGTGTTTTTTTAAAAATGCCGGCTATGTACCTCTTCCTCCTGCACCCCCCCTTCCTTTCCCGCCACTGCTGAGTGGCCTGGACTTGTTTAAAGCTTTCATCCCCCATCCCTATGAGGGATCGGACAACAGTCCTCAGTGTGAAGTCCTTGACTTCCCTCCCAAGTACGTGGCAACAATGGCACGGCCCTCGCTGCCCCCTGTGTGTGGCGCCCCCTCCCCCCCCCCCAAGTAGGCTNCCTGCTGTTCCAGAGAGGGGACTGGAGGCCATGCCACTGAAGAGGTTGCTTGGTGACAATACTAAGTCCCACCCGCCCCTGCAGCCCCCTTTCTTCTGTCTTCCCGTGGGAAGTGCCACCGAGATCCTCTCGCACACCCTGGCGCAAGCAGACACCATCTGTATCTGTAGAAGAAAACAGGAGTTTTCGCCACGGAGAGCATAGGCAGCTTTCAGGGACACGGAGCGGAAGAGATTTAAAACCACTGATCTGAAGGAAAGGAAGCTCTGACCATCACCCTTCCGTTGGCTGGAATGGCTGGATGGACCCTTTGAAGATGTGTCAGCAGAGCGGTGCGGATGTGCATAGTGGTCTTAGCCCTTTGTTATGGGCGTGTGTGTGAGTGTGTGTGTGAGTGTGTGTGTGTGCACGCGCGCCCGCACGCGGTCTTAGCCTTCTGCTGAAATCCAGTGCGTGTTGGAGGGTTTCTTTGCTCTTTGCTGAGACTGTTGGTGTGTATTTGGATGTAGCTGGATGTTGCGGGAAAGAACAACTTGGTTTGTCAAAGCTTCTTGTGGGAAGCCGGGAAAATGAGGCTCCTGGGCTCCTTCGGACAAACAGGAAGGTCCCTGAAGCCCTTCTTCCCAGCAACCTGGCTTGGTCCTGGCCCCCTGTCCCACCCCTTCCTGATTCTGGTCTCAAGGTGGAGCTTCTGAACTTTGGACCCTCATTCCAGAGCCCTCTGGTGGCTGGAGGAGTGTCCTCTGCTGGGGGAGCACGGGGTGGGGGGTGAGATGACACTGTGCTCTGGGGTTCTACCTGATGATGGGAAAAAGGGCCCACCCTCCCGCCTCTGCCAACCAGATGCACTGATACACTTCTCTAAGGAAAACTGTTCTAGAGCAGCAAAGTAACTACTGCTTTACTGAGCGGAGTTGGGGGGTGAGGTGCTATTTAAAGGAAAGGTAATTTGAGATCAGATTGTGAGGCCATCTGTGTGAGTGACGGGAAGGTACACGTGTCTGACATTACTTTCCTTTGTGCATCTGGACCCCTTTTCGCCCTTAAAATTCTCTTTCCCCCTCTACCATAGTCACCCCGCCTATTTATTAACTAGCAAGAGGACAAGTAAGGGGTCTTCGAGGGCTGGTTTTGCTGAACTTCTTTTCTGTGGAGGACGCTAAGCCCCACTTTGCCATGTTTTATTCCCTTATCTGGAAATCCCTAACAGAATTGAGTTTTCTATCAAGAATCCAAAAGGAAAAATAAACCGAGCGAAACCATCAGTTAAGGGTCATGCACCAATAAAAAATAAAATTTTCAGATGGAAATAAAATTTAATTAAACAGGAAAAGGAGAGATGATGAAACAGTTCAGTAAGAAAGAGATTTTTGAAGTATGTTTCAGCCTCCTGGTTGGGAGATGGGGTGGGAGGGATATGGAGACAAGGTCACAGGGAAATAGAGGTGACTCATTGCCCCTTTAAGTCTGAGGTGAATGTTTCCTCACTCTCTCGGTCACTTGTGATGAGCATGAGTTATTTATCACCAGCCTGGAATTTACCTCTCCAACTTACCATGGCCCCTTCGAGTTGGGAAACACCCTGCCTGCTTTCATTTTGAAATGTCAGAACTAATTTTTGTAATAAATGTTTATTTTTCACATTGAGTTTGTTTACATTGTGAAGTTCTGTGGGGTAAAAGAATTGGGGGGAGCCTGGGGGGCTCAGTAGGTTAAGCGTCGACTTTGGCTCAGGTCATGATCTCAACGGTTCATGGGTTGGAGCCCTGCGTCAGGCTCTGTACTGACAGCTCAGAGCCTGGAGCCTACTTTGGACTCTGTGTCTCCCTCTCTGCCCCTCCCCCACTCATGCTGTGTTTCTCTCTGTCTCAATAATAAACGTTTTTTAAAAATTTAAAAAAGAATTGGGACTTCCAGAGTGAAGGATCTTCAGAATCTTCCTGATAGTCTTAAGGGATTTGAGACGTACTTCCACGGAGCCTGATAGCTCCATTTCTCAAAATTACCATTGGCCGGCGCTTGAATGAGAATGACTCAAATGGATGTTTCTTTAAAGTGACACTTGGGGGAAGGAATTCTATGGAGTTGGGGGTCTGAGACACGAACCCACTGTAACTGTGGGTAAAATGCTTGTCAAAGATCTCTTTGTTTTGTCTTAAGAGACTCTAGATCCAGGGGAGGGAAATGGGTTTGGTCTACTTCTGAATGAAGGGACAGTATGCATTATGGGACATGGGGACGGCTTACAGAGAGAGATAAGTGAAAGAAAAAGTAAAACTTTAATAAGGAAAAAAACTAATTTTTCCTTAAAGTTTATCAATTAGAGAATGCAAGCAAGCAAGCAGGGCAGGGGCAGAGAGAGGGAGAGAGAATCCCAAGCAAGGTCCATGTTGTCAGCACAGAGCTTCAACCCACAAACCAGGAGATGATGACCTGAGCTGAAATCAAGAGCCAGATGCTTAACCTACTGAGCCACCCAGGTGCCCCCAGAACTCTAACTTTGTAGCTCCTCTTATTTATTATCCCCTTGGTATTAGCTGTAAAAATCTAACATGAAATGGAAGTTTTTCTTTTTTGAAGGGTAACTTGTTGAATGATTATCATCATCCATTAACTTATTTACTGGGTATTATTAACATCCCTATGTCACAGATGGGGAAACGAGGCACAGAAATGCTAAGTTACTTGTCCAAATTCACGACCAATACTGGGCAAGAGGAAGGACTGGGTTCAAGAGAGCTGAGGAGAGAAGGCTGGTAGACTGTCCCCCCTCATGGTGACCCTGAATGGAAAGGAATGCAGGAGGAGGAGGAAAAGAATATTCTCTTTAGAAGTGGCTGTGTGGGTATCAGAGAGGGCACTGAAAGTAATGATGCTTACCTGGGGTTTCCTCTGAACTGACTTCAGTCAGCCACCCCAACAGGATCTACAGGACACAGTGACACAAACATGAAGCCCTTGATAAAATGGAGGGCCTGTGAGTGCTACCTTCTTGAATGAAGGATAAAGGCTACTGCATTTTTGCCAGTGACCCAGGTGAAAATCAAAAGGCATACAGACCATATTCGTGGATGGCAAAGAGTTAGAACAGCAAGTTAAGCTGCAGAATGAGAATTCAAACACCTCAATAGAACAAACAGATGGTTACCAGAGGGGAGGGGAAGGGGAGGGGAGAAACAGGTGAAGGGGATGAAGAGTACACTTAGCTTGAAGAGCACAGAATGATATATGGGATTGTTGAATCACTGTATTGTACACCTAAACTAATATAACACCATTAACTACGCTGGAACTAAAAAAAATCTTGGTGGGCAGGAATGATACACTCCAACTTACAGACCAACATTCAATAGTAGTAAATGGAAGATTCTGCCTCTGGGTCCAAAAAGTCAACTAGTCATGCATAAAGATGGAAAGATGCGGAGCATCTAGAACTACTGAGGTAGGCAGTCCACTCATCACTAGACCCCTGTATCAGGTTGCTTTAGGTGCTACACTTTAAGACGATTGTAGATCAGTGGAAGGTGTTCATAAAAGTGATATGGATGCTAAGGAGACTAAGAGTCGAGCTGAGAATCGAAGACTCTAGGAAGACAAAATTACAGCCTGTAGATTTTGGAAGGTCACCATATGGATGGACTCAAGGTAGAAGATCAGGACCAGTGGTGGGATGTCTAAAGGAGACTGATTATGGGCACCTGGGTGGCTCAGTCAGTTGAGTGTCCTTCAGCTCAGGTCATGATCTTGCAGTTTGTGAGTTCGAGCCCCACATTGAGCTCTGTGCTGACAGCTCAGAGCCTGGCGCCCGTTTCAGATTCTGTGTCTCCCTTTCTCTCTCTGCCCCTCCCCTGCTCGTGCTCTGTCTCTCTCAAAAATAAACATTTAAAAAATTTAAAAAACAACAACAAAGGAGTCTGGTTATAATTCAGAATGTGCCTCCCAGACCTCTTGGGAGGGTGTCGTGAACTGGAAAGACTACCAGCTTTGAAGTCGCAGACCTAGCTTGATTCCAGCCTTTGATGTTGGCAGAGTTTTCTCTGTCAGTCTCTGTCACCTAAAAAATAGTGATAACCCTCACCGTATCAAGTTTTTAGAAGCAAATGAGGCAAGATTTGGGAAGCACTTTATGTCACCTACACAAGAGCTGTCCACGGTCTCTTTCAAACTGGATTATTTTAGGCTATGGTTTGGCAAATTTACAGTAAATGACCAGAGGATAATTTTTTTTATTACTATCACAAAAGTTTATTCAACAAAAAAATTCAGTAGGAAGATGTACATGACCTAATTTTTATAATGACTAAAACGTGCTGTGAAGAGATGTGGTGGCATTGATTTCTCTGGTTTTCTTGTTCATACTCTCGCAAAGGCTTCTGCCATGATGATACTCTTTCCTCCTGTCACCACCATTCCAATGTTGGTCTGTCACCTACCACCTCCCCATACCTGTCCGGCACAAGATTCATAAAGGGGTCAAATCGCACTATTCCTTGGACATACCTGCTACCATTTAATCTCAACAATAACTTTTTGACCATGAATTTTCCCTTTGTTTTTTAAAATATTTATTTACTTTTGAGAGAGAGAGACAGAGAGCAAGCAGGGGATGGGAGGAGAGAAGGAGACAGACTCTGAAGCAGATTCCAGGCTCTGAGTTGTCAGCACAGAGCCCAACGTGGGGCTTGAACCCACGAACTGCAAGATCACCACCTGAGCCAAAGTCGGACGCTTAACCGACTGAGCCACCCAGGCGCCCCAACCGTGAATTTTTCCAACTCAGGTTGGGGGAGGTGTCTACCTACCGGCATGCTCAAAGATGCCTTCAAAGAAATTGTTTTATACTTTTAGACATACAGTCTCTATACAACTTTACAGGTATAGTAAAAAAAAAAAGCACCTGTAGACCATGAATGAACATGGCTGTGTTCCACTAAAACTTCATTTATGGACACTGAAATGTGAATTTCATAATTTCCACAGGTCATGAAATAAGGAACTTTTGATTCCTGCCCGCCCCCTCCCCACCCCCATCATTTAGAAATGTAAAAAACCAGTGTTAGATCCCAGGCTGCACAAAACAGATGATGGGCTACCAGTTGCTGTTTTTACTCATTGCTGGAGTTAAAAGAGAGCAGTCAAACCCATTTTTTTTTCTAAATTATTTTAATTCCACTATAGTTAACACAGTGTTACATTACTGTCAGGCGTACAATATAGTGATTCAACACTTCTAGCCATTGCTCAGTGCTCATCCGGAGAAGGGTAAACCCTGAACGCAGACTTTAAGATTCCTTTGGTCTAGATCTCAACATCTTCGGGAAGAAAGGAACTCAGAAGACAGAGTGGGTGGTGGCAGGTAGGCAAGAATAAAGGTGACATCATCAGAGACTGCGGGAGAGAAAGGAATGAATGGAAAACCAAGGGGCCGGTGAGAAGTGATGCAGGATGAAAACATAACCCGCGGAGAGCCCCACACCCACTGAGTCATTTTAGAATAACACATATCCAGTTTCTGTTTCTAGTTGATTCTCAGTAGGTCATTAAACTACCTAGAAATCATGCAATAGTTTTCTGTGACAAATCTATTATTTATAGCTCTTTAGCTGATGTCACCAACTTCCTTAAGGGCTGGGAGCTTGTGTTCTTGTGTCTGTTCCAGGTACTCGGTGTCTGGCACGTTGTGCCCATCAATAAATGGTGAGGAATAAGGATCAGTTTCCAGAATTTGAATGAGATCAATGCGGATGACCGAGGAGCTGCTGCCTCTAGTTGGCTGTCAGGCAAGCCAAATGAAGAGTGGAGGAAGGATGGGGGTGACAGAGGATCCCACACCCTGAATTTTTTTTTAATTGTTTAATGTTTTTATTTATTTCTGAGAGAGAGACAGTGTGAGCAGGGGAGGGGCAGAGAGAGAGGGAGACACAGAATCTGAAACAGGCTCCAGGCTGTGAGCTGTCAGCACAGAGCCTGACGCGGGGCTCGAACCCACCAACTGTGAGATCATGACCTGAGCCGAGTCGGACGCCCAACTGACTGAGCCACCCAGGTGCCCCCACACCCTGAATTTTTTAAATGTTGGCACCACAAACATTTTGTTTGGTCTCTATGCGGGCAGTGGAGTCAGCAGAGGTGGGCGCAGGGCCAAAGAAGAGAACGGAAGTAGATTCATTTACTTATCTCTGGTGTGCTGAGTGTGTTTCAGGGGCTGGGCTCCTGGCTTCAGCCCTAGTACTACCTCTGAGCCCGGCCCATGGTTTATAAGGTGCTAAGGTGGCCAGTCAGGACCACACTGAAACTCCCCCCCCGCCCCCCTCGGGGAAGGCAACCTCCACACAAAAGGCCAAGTGCTGGGAATTGGGAATTAGATCTCTCTGCCTGCCCTGGGAAGGAGACTGGCAGGGGCCATGATGTCAAGGGGACAGATGCGAGCAGGGACCACTCCTAAGGCTCCCAGGCCTTCCTCACCCTTTTCCACCAATGTTTTCGCAACATTCCTAACAGGCTTGTGAGCACTGAGAACACCTGCAGTCAATGTCTATGCTGTAGAGGAAGACAAAAGAAGTCTTTTCTCATCTACCCTTGTAGGGTCTCAGGTCGGGGACTGTGAAGCAGAGTCACAAAAGACAGACTAACAAGCGTACTAACACCTGCATCATGTATTCACCTGGGAGAACTCCGCAAGATGAGTAACGCCTAGTGGTTAGGACTCAGGCTTCTAGGGGTTTGAGCCCCATGTTGGTGAAAAGATTACCCAAAAAAATCCAAAACAAACAAACAACAACAAAACAAGAACTTGGGCTTCTGTAGCATCTTCACAAAAGAATAACACATCTTTAGGGAAGTGATAAGACAAAGGGAAAAGGAAAAAGACTTGCATTCCTAGGATGGCAAATTATGGGAAAATAAATATAGGCGGAAAATGAATGGAAGATAAGGGCTACTTTTTTGGGTTTTTTCAAATATATTTTTTCTTCTTCCCTATGTAATCACTTCATTTATTTATTTTTAAAGTAAGCTCGGGGCGCCTAGGTGGCGGTTAACCTAGTCGGTTAAGTGTCCGACTTTGGCTCAGGTCATGATCTCATGGTTCGTGGGTTTGAGCCCCGCGTTGGGCTCTGTACTGACAGCCAGCTCAGAGCCTGGAGCCTGTTTCAGATTCTGTGTCTCCCTCTCTCTCTGACCCTCCCCTACTCACACTGTCTCTCTCTCTCTCAGAAATAAATAAAACATTAAAAAAAATTTTTAAGTAATAAAAGTAAGCCCTACACCCAATGTGGGGCTTGAACTCATGAGCCCAAGATCAAGAGTTGCATGCTCTACCTACTAAGCCAGCCAGGCACCCCAATAAGGGCTACTTAGTAAGGATTGTTACATAGAATCTACTTAGTAAGGATTGTTACGTAGAATCTACTTAGTAAGGATTTTTACATAGAATCTACTTAGTAAGGATTGTTACATAGAATCTTCTGGTGTCATCTCTGGACTAAGGGTCTAGAGTTGTTGCCAGGGGTTAACTTCTCCCTTCCTGGTAGAGAAGCCAGGGTGGGGGAACCTTTACAAACTGATGTCCTGCTTTTAGGCCAATAGGGGGAAGGACAGAGTGCTTTTCTTGTATCTACTTCTTAATTGCCTTCAGCTCAAAATGATCAATATGCCAAAGTGGCATCTTTTAGGGTGGCATATTCTGCTGTGCTTCCATGTCTATTTTTGAAGGAGATTACTCCAAAAAACTAAGGATAGGTTGAAATCCTTAAGGATGGTCAGGCTGAGAAGGGGCATTAGTGTTAGTGTTGGGTGAAACCATGGTAGATTGGAGTGTGTGTCTGGCTCAGTGGGTGGAGCATGTGACTCTTTTTCTTTTTTATGTTTATTTATTTTTGAGAGAGAGAGTGCACACGTGAGCAGGGGAGGGGCAGAGAGAGAGAGAGGGAGACTCAAAATCTGAAGCAGGCTCCAGGATCTGAGCTGTCAGCACAGAGCCCAACACGGGGCTTGAACTCAGGAAACAAAACTTGAGATCATGACCTGAGCCAAAGCTGGATGCTTAACCAACTGAGCCACCCAGATGCCCCTCCAGGTTACTCTTGTTGGATGAGCCAGTGTACTCTAAGGAGGCTTAGTTGAGATGCAACTTCATCCTCCTGGACAGAATTTCTCCGAGTAGTAAGGTCACGTAACATAGACAGTAAATGGTGTGAGTGTCGATTGTGTTAGTGCTTACTTAACTCAGAAGTTTAGAGTGTGCCACATGCTGCATCCCCAAGGAGAAGATGTTAGGAGGCAGGCTTTATTAGTGAAGAGAGGGCAGGAAATTTAGTAGGTAAGGAAAACTCAGTGGAAAGGCACCAATTCCTGCAACTAGATGCCACCATCAGGACCTTCCAAGGCAGAGTTTGCTGGAGACAGAGTTAAGCATGAGGGATTAAAGATAGTTAATTTCATTCATCAGATTGGCAAAAGTTAAAATGTGTAGGGAGGAAAAATAATTTTCCTTTACCCTTGTAGATTCCAGGTGGAGACCCCCCCCCATCCCGTAATAGAAGAGAGATTAACAGGAGAAAAACAAGTTTAATAACATGTACCTCCCGCATGCATAAGATACCCAGGAAAACTGAGTAACTCCCTCAAACAGTCCAAGCCATCATCTTAAATACTATCTCTAACTAAAGACAAAGATGTTGGGGGCAGGGGAGAGCCAGTTAACGGCAATGCATAGTAAACAAAGGGATGGAGGTTATGCGGATTTAAGTCTTGACCTTCCCTGTCAATTTCTAGATTAGGTTCCCCTCCTCTTCCTGATTCAGAGAGGAAGATACCCTTACAAATGGAGATTTCCCTTATAAATGCAAATATCTCTTACAAAGGGTCACTTCCATCTGGTTTTCAGAGCTTCTCTTGGATCCACTTCTTTTTTTTTCAAAATAATCAGCTCAAGATAGTCCTTATGCCAAAGAGGCATACTTTGGGGTAACATATTCTGCTTCCCTTCACTTGATAATATACTCAATTGGCAAGGCTTGGGGGAACGAGTAACGCGGATACTGTTGGCGGGCACACAGAAAGGTATAACTCTGAGGAAGGGCAGCTAGGCAATATTTTAACAAAACCACGTAAACATTTAACATGTGACCTGGCAACTCCACATCCAGGGACTGACCCTGAGGCGAGACTCTGACAATACAAGCATCCATGTAACCAAAGCTATTTGGTTGCAGCATTCTTTGTAATTGCAATATATTGGAAACTACACAAAAAAATTCAAGTATAGGCAACTGAGTCAATAAACTATGGTATATTCACACAATGAAATAGGTTGCAATTGTAAAATAAAAATGAAAATGAAGGTCTTGAAGGGGAGAAAATGTACCACCCCCAAATATGCCTCTGCCATATTGATAATTTAAACTTTTTAAAAAATTTATTAATTTTGAAAGTGTGTGAGAGAGAGAGAGAATGAGGGAGGGGCAGAGAGAAAGGGAGAGAGTGAATCCCAAGCCGGCCCTGTGCTGTCAGTGCAGAGCTCAACGTAGGGCTTGATCCCACAAACTATGAGATCATGATCTGAGCCCAAATCAAGAGTCAGACACTTAACTGATGAGTCACCTAGGTGCCCCTAAACTGTGGTTTTATTTTTATTTTTTTTTAAGGAACTGCTGACAGAAAAGCTATGAAAACTTGAGATGTATGTAACCTTTTTGTAAGAGACATTTGCATTTATAAGGGAAATCTCCATTTGTAAGTTTGTCTCCCTCACATTATGGGGAGGAGACAGGAAGGGGGGTGGTGGTACCTAATCTCTGGAAACTTCTCAATGGAGAAGGCCATCTTGTAAATCTCACACCTGTTCACTGTGCTTCTCCAGGTCACCTCCTGTAAATGACACCCCACCCCCAACTCCTTTTTTAGTCTTTAACGTGATGGCTTCAGCCATTTCAGGGAGTTACTCCTGGGTGTTGCCTTGTGTTCAGGAGATATACATGTCATTAAATTTCTGTTTGATTTCTTTACTGTTACTCTGTCTTAAGGGCGCCTGGGTGACTCAGTTGGTTGAGCGTCTGATTCTTGATTTCAGCTAAAGTCATGATCTCAGGGTTGTAGGACTGAGCTCTGCATCAGTCTCTGCACTGAGCCTGGGGCCTAAGCTTCTCTCTCCCTCTACCCCTTTCCCCTGCTCGAAGTCTCTCTCTAAAAAAGAAATCTGTCTTATATCAATTTAATTTCTAGAACAGCCAAATAACCTCGAAAAGTTTCCTTATTGGAAAACATTTTCCTCCCCTAACTGTATTAACCAACTTGAAGTATTTTCCAGGATATATTTTTTAAACGAGAAAAAGCACAAAGCTACATTTTGGTAAGAAAAGGAGATAAAATGAGAAAGCATACTATATTATTTTTGCAGAAACATACACAAGAAGGAAGACAGAAAATTAATGAGATTGGTTATCTAGGAGATGAGGTCACCAGATGAGATCTGGTGAGAGAGATAGGAGATGGAGTGTGACTTCCTGGGAGTACACTGTTTTGTCTAGTTGTTTTTTGTTTTTTTTTTAATTTTTTATTTATTTCTAGGAGAGAGAGAGACAGCATGAGCAGGGGAGGGTCAGAGAGAGAGGGAGTGACAGACTCTGAAACAGGCTCCAGGCTCCGAGCTGGCAGTCAGCACAGAGCCCGACGCGGGGCTCGAACCCACGAACCGCGAGATCATGACCTGAGCGAAAGTCGGACGCTTAACTGACTAAGCCACCCGGGCGCCCCTGTTTTGTCTAGTTTTGACTTTTGGAACTGTTAAATGACAAACATTCAACCAAGTGAATTTTATTTTATTTTATTTTTTAAAGTTTATTTATTTATTTATTTTGAGAGAGACAGAGAGAGCAAGGAGGGGAGGGACAGAAACAGAGAGGGGAGGAGAGAGCACAGAGTCCGGCATGGGGCTCGAACTCACAAACATGAGATCATGACCTGAGCAGAAAGCACTTAACTGACTGAGCCCCCCAGGAGCCCTCTGAGTAAATTTTAAAGATCTAATGGGCTTTAGTCATTGATTCAGGAATTGGGAAGCATCCCATTTAGCAAGTAGAGAGTAGCAACAGAGGTTTACAGAAAAGACAAGGTTTTTAAAGGTGGAGAGAGAGCGGAAAAGGAAATTCATAAAGAGTCTATTGTGTTAGCCAAGGTCGCCCTCCTTAGAGAAACAGGAGGGGTCTGGCAGTAAAATTCCTAGGCCTGACCAGGAAATCCCATGTTGTCTGTTTAAAGGTTACATTTCCGGGGGGTTGAAACTACAATTAGATTAGGTAGTAAGTCTTGTTTTACTGACTTGGAGCCTTCACCTAAGTGACACCATTTGGAGCCCGTGGTTTTAACAGAACCGTGTTAATGTTTTTCACTTTAAAAAATAAATCAATGAGAAAAAAAGGTGAATTACACGAGAGTGTTTGCCAAAGAGGCTCCTGTAACAGTGCAAGCGGGGCTGGGGCTGCCCGTGCTTGGCTTGAAAGAGACAAAGCAAAGCAAAGGTGTCAAGTGACGACCGCACATTTTGGGAGAAGGTCCTTCTTGGGACTGTTGAACGTGCTGGGTGAGGAGCCGGACCTAAAAACCGCTCGGTGATTGACTAAAGGCAAAGGCTTCTGGAGGCAGAAACCTAGAAAGTAAGGAGTGTCAAACAGCAAAAAGAATACAACTTAGTAAGGAATTTGATGTCCTTTGGCTAGAACACCATCCATGCGTGGGCGAAGCGCCTCACAGCAGAGCCTGGTCAAGGAGAGTCTTCATTGCCTGGCATTTTGGGGCAGTGCCACCTGACGGCCCCAGAGCCAGCGTGTGGTGGGTGGACAGGGACAGCGATGAGGGAGCGTGGGGCAAGCTGAGGGCAAAGCACAGGCCAACAACATCCCCCCGCCCCACCCCGCCCCGTCCCCCGGTGGAATATGTGTGACGCTCCTCGGACTCTCCTGGTGACCCAAGAGCAAAGAAAGTGCTTGCCATGGTCATGTGGGAAACTCAGGCAAATGAAAAATTGAATTCCCTCACTGCCTACAGCTCATTGCCAAGTCCTTGAGATGGACAGAGTGAGGGGCGCCTGGTTGGCTTAGTCGGTTAAGCGTCCGACTTTCGCTTGGGTCATGATCTCGCGGTTCGTGGGTTCGAGCCCCGCGTCGGGCTCTGTGCTGACTGCCAGCTCAGAGCCTGAAGCCTGTTTCAGTCTGTGACTCCCTCTCTCTCTGACCCTCCCCTGCTCATGCTGTCTCTACCTCTCTCCTAGAAATAAATAAAACATTAAAAAAAAAAAAAAGAGATGGACAGAGTGACCTCCTTCTAGGAGCTCAGCTGCCTCGGGTAAAAGGTCAGGGGTTGAGCAACCTGGCTCCTCCTGGCTGCAGCAAGCCCCTGAGATGTAAATCTTTAGTGAACATTGTGATTAGAACGGTCAAACATGTTCTTCAAGTGGCTGTTAAGCAACCCCCCACCTCCAACTGCAAAATTCTCACTTCTGTACACGGGCTTCGCCCCTCTCCCTGTATAAACCCTGAGCTATGGCTCGGCGGGGCGCTCTTCCGAGGGCTTTTCGGGCTGGACTGAAATAAACCTGAATAACCAACTCCTTTTGTATTTTGTGGGCTTTGTCCTCAGTGATTCTCCTTTGGAAAGGGAGGTCTAACACTCCACGCTGATATACATCTGAAGGGCCCCCTGACGGAGGTTTTATTACATGGTAATAAATGGTGTTTTTCTAACACAGCTAGCCCCTCAAGGTCCTGGAAACCTGGGCCTTAGAGACTTACTCTGTCCCTGACCCCCTCCCAACCTGAAGGTATATAATCAGTTACCCATCACATTCCCCGTGCAGCCCTTCCTACCTATAGATCCTGTCCCCGTGCTTTAATAAAATCACATTTTTTTCCCCTGCACCAAAGATGTCCTCGAGAATTCTTTCTTGGCCGTCAGCCCCGAACCCCCCCCGCACTGTCACCCCAAAACTTCATCAACATGATTATTGGCCCCGTTCACAACAAGCGTCAACAACCAGGCAAAAGCAAGCACAGCTTTGGAAGCCTTGGGAAGAATTGCCAGCAGCCCGGATTAAGGGGAACAGGGAGAGAGGCTCAGTGGGAAGCAACGTACTCAGGAAATAATGAACAGCGTGTGACTTTTGCTACCCAAATTCCTGCGTTAATTAAGGATAAATTGTGAAGGGTTTTGAACCGGTGAATATGAAGCACCCTTCCCAGTAGCATACGAGGATTGGTCTAGACCAGAGGACCCCCTCTGTGGCATTTTCTGGTTCTGTGGGGATTTGAATTCTTCATTGTCTGACTGTTTGGCAACTCTGCGGGGAGAGAATCTAACCGGGAAGAGTGATGATGTTGCAGATGACCCATGTTCATGGAAATGCAAATGATTTTTGTCTGGTACCCACCAACTGGGGGCCTCTGGGCGGCTCAGTCAGTAAGCATCAGACTTCGGCTCAGGTCATGATCTCATGGCTCCTGAGTTCGAGCCCCCACGCAGGGCTCTGTGCTGACAGCTCAGAGCCTGGAGCCTGCTTCAGGTTCTGCGTCTCCCCCTCTCTCTGCCCTCCCTCTGCTCACACTCTGTCTTTCTCTCTCAAAAATAAACATTTAAAAAAATGGAAAGGAGAAGATTCCATAAATTACATTTTTTGGTTTATAGGAATAATTAATGAGTAATTGTTAATGTGCTCATTTTATATTTCTATGATTTTACTTTAAAACAAATGTTTCAGGGCGCCTGGCTGGCTCAGTCAGTGGAGCGTGGAACTTTTGATCTCAGGGTTGTGAGCTTGAGACCCACGTTTGGTGTACAGATTACTAAACAAACAAACAAACAAACAAACAAAAACAGAATGAAAATCTTTCATGGGGCGCCTGGGTGGCTCAGTCGGTTAAACGTCCGACTTCCACTCAGGTCATGGTCTCACGGTTGGTGGGTTCGAGCCCCGCGTCAGGCTCTGTGCTGACTGCCAGCTCANATTAGGTAGAAGGCCTTGGAAGAGGTCCTGAAGCTTAAACTTCTTAAACATGACAGCGAATCTGCCCCTTTACCGTTGCTGAAAGATAATTTTTGGGAAAACGTAAAATCATAAATCTCCTACAAGATACAAAAATGATCCCGGGTTAAGATTTAATTTTACTCATAGGGGAGAATCAAGCAGGCAGTATAACTGGTTTAAATGAGAATAGAAAAAACCTAATCTATCTGTCTATCTAATTTTTATGTATTTAAGTAATTTCTATGCCCTACCTGGGGCTGGTACTCACGACTTTTGGGATCAAGGGTCCCAGGCTACTCCCACCCAGCCAGCCAGGCGGCAGGGGAAAAAATTTAAATGGGCACTAAAGAATGTTGAAATGAATCCTAAATCGTGGCAAAACTGATTTGGGGGGAGGGGACAGAAGTCGAAAATTTTACACGTCTATCAATTGCGTCCAATTTGAATACTTCAAAAATGAAAGGCTAGAATCTCATAGCTTAGAAAAATGTAGACAACAGCGTCTTCCAGCTCAGCCGGAGACCACTCCCCTGTCTCAGGGGTGTCTTATCTCTGGGGACCTGGGAAGGACGCAGGCCTGACTCCCACCCCCCAAAGATGAAGCCCCCGCAGTGAGGTCCTCGCGGGTGGGTTCAAGAGGGTCTCCAGCCACGGCGGGGGCCACTCGTCGGGGGCTGGCTGAGGGCTCCGGTGGACACCACGCTCCCTCATTTGCCTCCACTGGGGCAGGGTGGGCTGCGGCCGTGAAGCCGGGCCCCCGGGCCCCAGCTGGCGACGAAGGAATACCGCGACCTGGGGGGCTGGCCGTGCCGTCCACTGCTGTGGTGCGGCAGAGGGGACCTCTAGTGGCCGCTCGTCTTCCTGTTTTCTTTTCCTCATGGTGCCCAACATCAATCTCCAAGGGGATCTGTTCGCAGAGAAGGTGGGGTTCCGGGCGTGGTGGGAGGAGAGCCTCGCCCGCGGCCCCNGACATCTGCTGCTCCGCTCTGCTGCCGCCGCTGCCGCCGGGCTGTGCATCCCTGCCCGCGGCTCTGCGCTCGGGGGCGCGCCCCGGGACCCGGCTCTGCGCTGGGCCGTGCGCCCCGGGACCCGGCTCTGCGCTGGGCCGTGAGCCCCGGGACCCGGTTCTGCGCTTGGCTGTGCGTCCCGGGACCCGGCTCTGTGCTCGGGTGTGCGTCCCGCGATCCCGCTCTGCGCTCGGGTGTGCGCCCCGGTCCCCTAGCTCTGGTCTCGGCTGTGCGTCCCGGGACACTGCTCTGCGCTCGGGTGTGCGCCGCCCCGGCTTCCCGGCTCTGCGCTCAGCGGTGCGGAGTTACAGAAGCGGCGGGTGCGGAAAGCCGGCGCCTGGAGGTGAGGAGCTCACAAAACCCATGTTACAAAGCGCGGGGCGGGGAAGCAACCTGGGAACTTGGGTGCGCACGTGATTTTTTGCATGTGGACAGAGTCGGGGCAGAAAGGGGATTATGAAAGAGTTTATGACAGTGAGGATTTATCCCCTTTGAATGTTCTTTATCAAAGTTCTAATTTGAAGAGGGATTTTTTTCCTAATTCTTTTAATTGTGATTTTCTAAATACGATCCCTCTCGGAGGGCCTTAACCTTATCGACTTAAAAAATATCTTTAAAAAATGTTTATTTATTTTTGAGAGAGAGAGAGAGAGATACACACAGAGTGTGAACAGGGGAGGGGCAGAGAGAGGGAGCCACAGAACCCGAAGCAGTCCTAGGCTCTGAGCTGTCGGCACAGGGGCTCACTCAGGGCTCGAACTCAGGAGATGTGAGATCATGACCTGGGGTTCCAACTCAGGAACTGTGAAATGTGAAATCATGACGTGAGCCGAAGCCGGAGGCTTAACCTACTGAGCCATCCAGGCGCCCCACCTTATCAACTTGTAAATTTTTATGTCTGCAAAGTTGCAACAAATATTATTGCTAAAACTACTGTCATGGGGTGAATTGAGCATGTGTCCACTCCATCCGATTCAAAATAAAAGTTCTAACCCCTCAGGCTCTTAGAATATGATTGTATTTGGATATAGGGCTTTTAAAGAGGCCCTTAGGGTAAATGAAATCAGTTAGGGTAGACCCTAAGTCAGTGCGACTAGAGCTCTTATTGGAAGAAGAAATTAGGACATAAATGCAGACCCAGATATGACACACCATGTGAGGAAACAGCTAGAAGGAGCCCTTTGGAGGCCAAGGAGAGAGGCTTGGGTAGAACTCAAACTTGTCCACTCCTGTGACCTTGGCCTTCCAGCCTCTGGAACCAAAGTCTCCTCTAGGGCGCTGTTATGGGAGCCCTAGCAAACTAGTGCAGCTACCTCCGAGGGTGGTGCCTATGGAGCCTGCTCTGAACCTCAACAGGAAGATACTCTAAGCATTATCCCATGTTGCTATTCGCCCCTGACTCGTGGCTCAGTCTGACTTTGCCCACACACTGGGACCTGGCTCCACTCCTGTGTTTTGGAGTCAGACCCTGCTGGGGCTCATTCATTTCTCTACAGCGAAGGCGGTTTCCTGTGGAAGTCACCTGCAGCTTACATTTCCACGAGGTCCATCCCTCAGTTCCAATGGGGGAGTTCCACTTGAGGAGTCGTTCTTGTGATAGATGCCCCCCAGCACCTGTTCTTCTGTGAAAGCAGAAAGAAAACAGGAAATTATAAGCAACATTTACACTGAGAGTCTATTTTGTGTTGATTAGTTTATAGCAAAAGCCAGACACTCTTTCAACAAGACAGGGACGTTTTGGGAAATGGGCACATTCATGAACTGGTAGTGTGATGTAAATGATTACAACCTTTATTTGGACACATAACAGCAGCACCTTTCAATGGCCATACAAATGTTCACACCATGAAGTTCAATAATCCCTCTCCTGGGAATCCACCCTAAAGAAATAATCAAACAGGAGCAAAAGTTCATATACACATGTGTGTGAAAGAGGTTCATTGCAGCATGCTTTGTAAGTGTAAAAAGTTGGAACGAACCCAAATTCTCAACAATCAGCAAGTTAAGTTAGAACACAAAAGCCCATGAAATAATATGCAGCTATTAAAAATGATAATTATGAGGAACATGTAAAAACATGAACAATGTTTATGATTTTTACACATATACCTATTAAGAATGCAAAATAGCATCCATTTTATAATTATATCTGTGTGAAAAAAGTCAAAAACTGAGAGACAAGGGTTAGTATCCAAAATCTATAAAGAACTTACCAAACTCAGCACCCAAAAAAGCCCAAATCATCCAGTGAAGAAATGGGCAGAAGACGTGAATAGACACTTTTCCAAAGAAGACACTCAGATGGCCAACAGACACATGAAAAGATGCTCAACATCGCTCATCATCTGGGAATACAAATCAAAACCACACTGAGATGCCACCCCATACCAGTCAAAGTGACTAAAATTAACAACTCAGGAAACAACAGATGCTGATGAGGATGCAGAGAGATGGGAACCCTCTTGCAATGTTGGTGGGAATGTAAACTGGTGCAGCCCCTCTGGAAAACAAAGTGGAGGTTTCTCAAAAAATTAAAAATAGAACTCCCCTATGACCCAGCAATAGCACTACTAAGAATTTATCTAAGGGATACAGGAGTGCTGATGCNCCAAAAACACACTGTCTACACTCCATGTTAACCAAGTTGACAATAAATTATGTTAAAAGATTTGAGAGATAATAAGGATGAGTAAAAACAATTTTCCAGGGCACCTGGGTGGCTAAATTGATTAGGCGTCTGACTTTGGCTCAGGTCATGATCTTGCAGTTTGTGAGTTGGGGCCCTTGTAGGCTCTGTGCTGACAGCTCTAAGCCTGGAGCCTGTCTTCAGATTCTGTGTCTCCCTCTCTCTCTACCTTCCTCCGCTCACACTCTATCTCACTCCTTCTCTCTCAAAAATAAATAAACATTAAAAAAAATAACAACAACAACAATTTTCTTAAGGTAGCAAAGTTGTGAATTGTTTTTTCTTTTAGACATTTTATTTGAAGTTTATTTGAAATTTATAATATAATTTATCATATTATAATCTTTAAAAAATTTTAATGTTTTTTTAAAAATTTATTTCTGAGAGAGAGATAGAGACAGTGTGAGCAGGGGAGGGTCAGAGAGAGAGGGAGACACAGAATCCAAAGACAGGCTCCAGGCTCTGAGCTAGTTGTCAGCACAGAGC
>NW_027529438.1:4268637-4434928 GCF_008692635.1 Crocuta crocuta
CCTCCCTCTCCCTGTTCCCTGTTCATGTGTGCTTACTTTCTCTCTCTCAAAATAGATAAACACTTTTTAAAAATTAGTAAAATAAAACAAAAAGGACACATTTGGGTGTGTGTATGTAAAATATTCTCATTTCAACATGTAGCCAATATAAAAAATTTATTTTCTTACTAACTCTTTACCATCCAGTGTGTATTTGATATTCACAGCTCTGCTCAATTTTTATGCTAATTTTTACCAGAAAATGTTTATCTGCATTTAGATTTCATCAAATTTNAACTGAGCCACCCAGGCGCCCCAAGGGCTTTATTATTCTTAAGTTGTGGTTAGAGCCCACAGCCTCGAGACCGAGTTGCATGCTCTACTGGCTGAGTCAGCCGGGCACCTGAAAAAGCATCATTTTTGAGATTTAAATTTAAATTAATTAAAATTAAACAAAGTTAAATATCCACTTGTGCTCAGTAGACACCCGTGGCTCATCAGTAGGGGTCAGCCCAAACCAGAGAATTGGATAATCCTTGGGTGAGCCTCTTGGACTGTACTTTTGTGTCACATTGAAATGACATGGGTCATTCTTTTACCGTATTTCCAAATTTTGGATAATTTTTGTTAAGAGTTCTGAGGGAATATCAGTTACCTTAAAATATATATTTTAAGTAAACTTCCCTAATGTGGGGCACAAACTGTGAGATCATGACCTGACCAAAGTTGGTTGCTTCACTGACTGGACCACCTAGGCGCCCCAAGATTTTATTTTTAAATAACCTCTGCATCCAGTGTGGGGCTCCAACCTCCAGCCCTGAGGTCAAGAGTCACATGCTGTATGGACAGAGCCAGCCAGGTACCCCAACCTTGATTTATTTTTATTTATTTTTAAGTTTTATTTATTTAAGTAATCTCTACACCCAGGGCTCCAACTCAGAGATCAAGAGTCGTATGCTCTTCCCACTGAGCCAGCCAGGTGCCCCTTGATATTTTTTAAAAAAGCATTTATTGGGGTATAAATCACATACCATGCAACCCAGTCATTTAAAAAATATTTTTTTAGGGGTGCCTGGGTGGCTTAGTCGGTTGAGCATCCGACTTTCGCTTAGGTCATGATCTCGCGGTTCGTGGGTTCGAGCCCCGCGTCAGGCTCTGTGCTGACTGCCAGCTCAGAGCCTGGAGCCTGTTTCAGAGTCTGTGTCTCCCTCTCTCTCTGACCCTCCCCTGCTCACGCTGTCTCTCTCTCTCTCTCCTAGAAATAAATAAAAATATTTAAAAAATATTTTTTTAATGTTTATTCATTTCTGAGAGAGACAGAGCACAAGCGGAGGAGGGGCAGAAAGAGAGAAAGGGAGACACAGACTCTGAAACAGGCTCCAGGCTCCAAGCTGTCAGCACAGACCCTGATGTAGGGCTCAAACTCACCACTGTGAGTTCATAACCTGAGCCGAAGTTGGAAGCTTAACCGACTGAGTCACCCAGGCGCCCCACAACCCACTTATTTATAGTGTACAATTGAATGTTTTTCTTTAATTTAAACATTTTTATTTATTTTTGAAAGAGAGAGAGTGTGAGCAGGGGAGGGGCGGAGAGAGAGGGAGACACAGAATCTGAAGCAGGCTCCAGGCTCTGAGCTGTCAGCACAGAGCCTGACATGGGGCTCGAACCCACGAACTGTAAGATCATGACCTGAGCTGAACTCGGATGCTCTACCGACCGAGCCGCCCAGGAGCCCCTGAATGGTTTTTTATATATTCACAGAGTCCTGTAACCAATGCCATAGTCCAGTTTTGAGTGTTTTCATCACCCCTCCCCCAACTCCATACCCACTGTAGTCACACCCTATGCTCTCGTCCCCGCACCCCCCTCCCCCCAAACCTAGGCAGCCACTGATCTACTTTCTGTCCCTGTAGATTTTTCTCTTCTGGATATTTCATATAAGTGGTTTGCCCATTTTGTAGCATGTATCAGTATTTAATTCCGTTTAATCAGCAAGTCATATTCCATTTTGTAGATTTGCCGTATTTAATTATCTATCATCAGTTCATGTGAGCCAGAGCAGGGACCTGACTCTGGTCCTCTCAACCCTGACCACTATATGCAGCATTCTTTGGCTGCCTCCCTATAGGAAAAAAGCTAAGGCTCACGGTCTCGTGTAGCATCTTGGGGGAGGCTGGGAGGTTAAAGACTGGAGAAGACGGATCAAACCAGTCTATGCCCAGATGGATCCCAGTGTTGACCCTTCACTGACTTCCCCCCTCCTCCTAATGCTAAAAATCACCCTCAGAGGTGGAAATGGAACTTGCTAATTAGACAGTGGACACATGCCTTATAGGCATGACCTTTAAGTGTGCAGGTGCTAATGAATCCCCACCACTATATGCTTCTAAAGGACCCTTTTCCCATCTAAGTTTCTTTTCAAAACTCTCCCCGCGGCAGTGCGCCTGGGGGGCTCAGTCAGTTAAGTGACTCACTTCAGCTCAGGTCATGATCTCACAGTTCATGAGTTCAAGCCCCGCATCAGCCTATGTGCTGACAGCTCAGAGCCTGGAGCCTGCTTCAGATTCAGATTCAAAAATAAATAAACATTAAAACAAAAATTAAAAACAAAACAAAAAACTCTCCTGACCTCTCCTCGGGCAGCCAGCATGAGGATCTTCGTGCTGCCTTCCTTGTGCTCAAGCTAAAGCCTTGCCTGAAACCCGTTTGTCCCCTTGTCAAATTTCATTGCTTAGCAAGCCCAAGGGTGCAGGTTGGTAGCAAGTGGACATCTGCATTATTTCTCTGGGTTCTGTATGTTGACTGAGCAACGCGTATCATCAGTCGTCAGACAGGTGGCTTATGCAGCCGCATTCAGCTGGGAATTCTCTCCCCATGTCTCTCTCCACGTGAGCCTCACCCTCCAGGACCTCATCACAGGACCCATCTTTCTCTAGAAGGAGAGTTTCAACTTCCTTCTCGCCGGAGGCTGGGTTCCAAGAGAACAAACACAGAAGGTGCTAGGCTTCAGGGCTAGGCTGCACCTGTCATTCTGCTACATTCTATTGGCCAGAGGACGTCACAATGCCAGCCCAGACTGAGGGAGTGGAGAAATAAGCCACACTACTGATGAGAGGATGATGTCCGTGTAAGGGGAGGAAGGAGCTTGGGGTGATATTTTTGGATTCTAAACACCATGGCCACATTTGCCAGTCCTCTGGAAATACCGTGGGGCCACATGGTCAGTTGTGGACCGTGAGCTCTGAGCAAAAGGTTTCAGCTCCAGGCTGAAGCAAAGAAAAGCCTACACCATCCTCCAGATGTATCATCCCTTCAGCCACCCAGATGGCCTCATGGAAGATAATCACCACGCAGTCACCCAGACCTGCTGCCTGCTTTGCATCAGCAGATAATAGACCTCTGTTTTGTTAAAGCACTGGGGTTTGGAAGTTGTTTGTCAGGACAGCATAATGAGCCCATCCGTATTTAAAAAAATGGCTTATGTCCTTACCTAGACCTTACAGCCAACGCCAATGCTGTCTCTGCAGCTCTGACTTTGGGCTCCCTGTTGAACTTGCCCCTTCACGCTGTTGCTTCTGACTTCCCTGGGTAAGCTTTGGCCTAATGCAGCTTGACCCTGAGACCTTACATCCCTAGTCGCTGGTGTAGCTGACAGATCGGACTTGGACTCCAGCTCCTCCCCTCCCATCACTGGCTTCACCGAGAACAGAGGGAGTGACAGCCAGGTGATGGACATCCTCGTGGTGTGACTTTAGACTTGACCGAGTAAGCAAAGGGGAGCTGCCAATGTTTTTAATGTGGAGATTGATTTGGGGGAGGGGGGAACAGTGTCTGAAGAAGAGTTTGTTGATGAGACTACTATATGGCAGATGGAGAGGTTGAAGACAGCGGCCAGCTAGGGAAATGATAGTGTAACTTATACCAAAGGTGGTAATAATTAAATTTGTATAATGCTTTATAGCTTTAACTTGTGTCATTCCTTGTCAATCTTTATAATTCTGTGAGATATATCCTATTCTCTCTTTGCAGCTGGAAATCCAAGGCTTGGAGAGGCTGGTGATTTGCAGCTTCTAAGAGGCAAAGCAAGTACTTTGATTTCATTCACTAATTCATTCATGCAGTCTTATTTGATTTAATTAAAAATCCTCTTTTGAATCTGCTTGGGTCAGTGCTTCCAAACCATTGCATCCTGGCCCTCACAGAAAAGGGTAACGTTTGCCTGGCGTTCTTGGGGGAGGTGCTTCACGGTGTAGACCACAGAGAGCATCCTCTGGTGGTGAGTGTTGCAACTTCAGTCTTCTGCCGAGATCATAATAACTGAATTTAGGGAGTATGCGGAGGGAACCATACAAATAATAATCCAACATAATTTTGACAGCAGTAAAAACTTAAATGGTTGTGGAAACGGCTTTGGCTTTTGCATCGCTATATAAAACTTCCAACTATCAGCAGGAGGGTGGGAAGAAGAGACAAGACAGTCAAGCCAGTGACCTTCCGCGTGTCGTTTTTTCTTTAGACAAAGACCAGATTCGGCTTCCTGCTGTTCCCCTCTGCGGCCACCAGAGGGCGCCGAGCAGGCCGCAGTCCCTCCAGCTCACCTCTGGAGGGCAGTGTCGCGCTGTGGGGTGGGGGTGTTAGGTAGCTAAGGCGCGTCCTGTACCTCACTCTGTGCCTGCGGAGGGGGTAAGGACTGTGTGCCCTCCCAGCTATTGCTGCTCACGTGGCCTCGGCCTTGGGGTCTCCAGAGGGAGCTGGGGGGGTCACTGATGCGTCCCGGGAGCACGCTCCCGCCCTCTGGTCCCCACCCGCCCAATTCCATCCCTCACAAGCCGCAAGCGAGAGTTTTCATTTTTAGTTAGTTGAGCAGAAGAATCCAGGCGTTGAGCCTGTGCTAGACAGTGGGTCGGACAGTCTTAGCAGAGCGAGCGTGACCCGGGGGGCTCCCAGCCCAGCGCGGTGGGCCCCGGGGCCAGCGGCTCGGAGCTGGCGGCCCGCAAGCATGGACTGCTAATGCGAAGTATTCTCACATCCTCCCGCAGTGGCCGGGGGAACAAAACCTGTACCTCTTTCCCTGGAAGCTGCAAGAAAGTCCCAGAACGCTGCCGACGGGCAGGTGATGACTCACAGCGAGCCAGCGTCTCCGTCTCCTCGAGGCTGCGGTCAGGGAGCCGGTCCTGGGGATGGGGGAGGGGATGCACCTGCCGTCCGGCCCTTCGGCTCCAGCGCCGCCCAGGGAGGTGTCCGGCCCGAGTCCTGAGGCTCTGAGACCCGCCCAGCCACCGCACACGTGGCCTGAGCACAGGGCGGAGCCACAGCCTCTGGTGACCCCTCGCTGGCGGCAGGAGCTGTGGGCAGCCTGACATTTCCCCGCAGGGCTGGCCTACGTGGCTGCCTGGACGCTGGCACTATTGTGCCCGATTCGCGAGTCCCAGAGACCTCCAAGGAGCCGGCACCGATGCAAGTACAAAAGGGTCTTTATTACAAGCTCGAGCAGGGGCTCACCCGCCTACCGGTGTCGCGGCAGCAAGATGAAGCCAGTAACAGTAGCAAACAGGGTTTTTAAGGAGTAAGGGATGGGGCTGTTACAGTACGTGCAGCATCATCACATAAGCACCAGTTACAATTACAGCTTCGACCATTCAGTGTCTGTGAGGTGTTCGTTACTTTTGGTGGGACCCAATCATGACTTTTGAGAATCTTTGAAAATGACCAGTTGTGAGGTGAGTTTAAAGGGCCCACATGGGGTTCAGACAAGCAGTGAGAAATTGGCTAGTTTGTATCTGCAGTTCCCAGCCTTGACTCAGACCATAGGAGTGTTTCTTCTTTCTTTCTTTCTTTCTCCCTTCCTTCCTTCCTTCCTTTCTTTCTTTCTTTTCTTTCTTTCTTTCTTTCTTTCTTTCTTTCTTTCTTTCTTTCTTTCTTTCTTTCTTTCTTTCTTTCTTTCTTTCTTTTTTTGATTAGCTGAACTGAGGGCGGTCCGAGGATGGCTTTAGTCTTGAACAATCTGAGGCTTTTCCTGGGACTGGGACTGAGGCTACGTGCAGCCCGAGGTTGCTCTTAACGGAGGACTTAATTTTTGGCTCTTCCGCACGACACAGGCTGCCGCCGCCGCCACTGAATCCGCCCCTCCGTGCGCTGGTCCCAAGTCCCGGTTCCAACAGCGGGGCCTGAAGACGGCCGGGAGCCCAGCGTCTGTCCTGGGCAGGCGGACACCTGGGCTGGTGGAGAAACAACACGATTAGTGTCTTAGCCCTGATCGTTGGTCCCTGACGCAGACAACGTTGGGAAAGTCAGCAAAGCTGTGGGCTTCTCCAGGCCCACGCTGCGGGGACAGCTCAGAGACAGAAGCGGCCAGTCGACAGTGCGGCGCGGGCAGCGAGGCGCCCTGTGGCTGAGGAGCCACCGTGTGCCACCGCCACTCCGCGTTGTCACCTGCAGCTGCGTCCTGGGAGGCCGGGGTGGGCAGCAAGGCAAGAAGCCTCGGCCGCCAGGGCCCCCGGGAGGCGAACACACACTCGGGCAGCCTCCCTGACAGGTGGCAGGTGGCTGAGAATGGCCTTGAGGCAGCTTCCACAAGCCTCCCAACGCCCCTGCCTGGACACTGACCCTGGATCCCCAACCCTCTGCTCAGAGATAATCACAGCTATACTTTTTGTTATAATAAAATCTTGAACGGGGTACCTGGGTGGCTCAGTCGGTTCAGTATCTAACTTCTGCTCAGGTCATGATCTCGTGGTTTGTGGGTTCGAGCCCTGCGTCGGGCTCTGTGCTNATGAGTACCAGCTCTGGAAGAGCCAGACTGTATGTAGAATTATAGAGGCAAATGACCCCTTTTCCGGAATCACGGCTGTGGCTGAGGCCACAGGCAAGGAGGCTGTCCACCTGTCCAGGGTTCCGAGAAGGCCTGTATTAGGCCATAGGCCTCTGCTTGTCGCTTTGACCCTGGGTTATCTCACCTACAGCAATTCTATCTTCTCCTGACAGAAGAGGGAAAGCTCTTATCCTAATCAGGAAGACCTGCCTAAGCCCTTTGAGAGGGGAAATTTTTAATTTTTTCTTCCACTTCCAGCAGCCACGCTCAGTCCCTTATATTGACAGGTCAGCAACGGAAGGATATCCCAATGTTATTGTTGGTTTAAACTTAAAAAAAAATTATTAAAAAAACATTTTAAAAATATTTACTTTTAGGAGAGAGAGAGGGAGAGAGAGAGACATAGAGTGTGAGCAGCGGAGGGGCAGAGAGAGAGGGAGACACAGAATCCAAAGCAGGATCCAGGCTCGGAGCTGTCAGCACAGAACCCGACATGGGGCTCGAACTCACAAGTTGTGAGATCATGACCAGGGCTGAAGTCGGGAGCTTAGCCTGTTGAGCCATCTGGGAGCCCCCTCGTGTTATTGTTAATAATAGACAGCCATGCCTCAGAAGGTACATCGTGTTGAAATCGCACTTGTCCTCAGGATCTTGAGAATGGCTTCCGGTGGGAGGTATTGAGGTGTTGCATGAAAAGACAGGCACAGGGAATAGACTTGTGTCAAACAACATTGGAGTTTTTCCTTAGAAACCCTGTAGCCCTTTTGAATGAGAGAGGAGAGTAAAGTTATCGAGTCCTGCTGGTAGGCAAGTGTTGAGTTAGAGGCTGGTAAGAGGTCATCTACATATGACAAAAGCACAGAATATCCAGGAATCATAATATGATCCAAATCATTTTTAGGGATTTGCAAAGATAAACGTGGAATTTCAGCACCCACGGATACAGGAGACCTTGATGATTAATGGCAGATAAAGACAGATTGTCAGGGTGAATATGGACAGGAAGGAAGGAGGAAGAACACGTAGATCCCCCCAGGCAACGGCAGAAGATGGAATGACAGTGACCAGATGAGGAAAACTAGGGAAAAAGTTAGCACCGTTGCGCTGGTTGGTCAGGGGTCTTGAACAAAGGGCAAGCACATTTGTTTTGCCCTTTAGCAAAAAGAATTGGAGATTCTCAAGGATTTTTACAAAAATTTAAGCATTTATTTATTTTTATTTTTTAGTGAGAGAAAGCAGGATAGAGGGGCAGAGGGAGAGAGAGAGAATCTCAAGCAGGCTCCGCGATGTCAGCGCTGAGCCCGATGCGGGGCTCCATCCCACGACCCTGGGATCATGACCTGAGCCAAAATGACTGAACATTCAAGTGACTGAGCCATTCATGTGCCTCTCAAGAGCTTTTAAATGGAATTCTAATGTTCTGTTTTAGCAGTTGTAACAATGACATTACAACGTGGTTACCTACTTCTGATTCTTAAAAAAAAATGTTTTTAATGTTTTTTATTTATTGTTGAGAGTCAGAGACAGACAGTGCGAGCAGGGGAGGGTCAGAGAGAGAGGGAGACACAGAGTCTGAAACAGGCTCCAGGCTCTGAGCTGTCAGCACAGAGCCTGATGCGGGGCTCAAACCCACAAACCATGAGATCATGACCTGAGCCAAAGTCGGATGCTTAACCGAATGAACCACCCAGGCGCCCCACCTACTTCTGATTCTGATGCAAGGGACACTGAAACGTTTCATTGTTTTATTTATTTACTTAAAACATCTTTTTTTTTTTTTAAAGTAATATCGATACCCAATGTGGGGCATGAACTCACAACCCCAAGATGGAGAGTCACAGTGTCCACCAACTAAGCCAGCTAGGAGCCTCTGAGACATGTTATGTTATGTTATTTCATGTATGTTATTTTGTTATGTTATATATTTTTGTTAGTTTTTTAAAGTTTTTTTTGTTTGTTTGTTTTTTGTTTTTTTTTTAGTAATCTCTACCAACTGTGGGTCTTGAACTCACGATCCTGAGANTGACACACAACATTATATTAGTTTCAGGTGTATAACATAGTGATGTAATCTTTTGTTAAAGGTTCAAAAAATTTCTTTTTTGGGTTCTGTGCTGACTGCCAGCTCAGAGCCTGGAGCCTGTTTCGGATTCTGTGTCTCCCTCTCTCTCTGACCCTTCCTTGCTCACGCTGTCTCTCTCTCTCAGAAATAAATAAAACGTTAAAGAATTAAGAAAAATTCTTTTTAAGTAATCTCTACACTCAACATGGGGCTCCAGTTCCAACCCAAGATCAAGCGTCACATGCTCTACTGACTGAGCCCACCGGGAGCCTCTGATTTAATATTTTTATTATGAAGTGATCAGCTTGGTAGGTGGTCTGGTTACCATCTTTTGGAAATATTTATGTTTTAGCTCCGTTTCCATATGTGTGTTAGTTTTGTATAGTATTTTTTTCAACAATAAAGCTTAGACCAGTCACTTGGAGAAGTGAGGCTGGATTTGAGATTGCAGGGAAGGTTCTCCTCCATGCTTTTCTCTCTCACTGCACACACATACTGTCAATTTTTTTGCCTCCAGTACATTTTGAATTATTTTGACATGGACTGGCCATTGGCAATAAATCTAAGCCCACAGAAAGCAACACTCTATCAAAGCAATGATTTATTTCTTCTTTTTTAAAAAATTGTATTTTGGAGAAAGAGAGAGCACAAGCAAGGGAGAGAGGTAGAGGGAGAGAGGGAGGGCAAGAGAATCAGAAGCACAGAGCCTGATGTGGGACTTGATCCCACGACCCTGAGATCACAACATGGGCGAAAATCAAGAGTCAGACACTCAACCGACGGAGCCACCCAGGCTCCCTGATTTATTCCTTTATTTACATTCTTACCAATCCTTCCCCACCTCCCAACAATTTCCAGTTTGTCACTATGCACAACCCAGCCTCCAACTCCGCCATGCCGCTGCATTTAGACTGTTGCGTGGCGGAAAGGCTGGGTGGCTGCAATGGTACCACCGACCCCTCCCTCACTCCCCTCTCTCAGCTCCTCTTCACTGCCTGTGCCTTGACCTTCCTTGCAGGTTCTCCTGTTACTCTCCTAACTTTTCTCCCTGATTCCTGCCTTCTGCTGCACACGGAAATTCAGTGAACAGAAGAGTTGACCTAAAATGCATAAGAGCCCCGAAGTGGGGAAGAGAAAGGTGGGGAGGCCAGTGCCATGTGCTCCAGCAATCCTGCTGACCGGCAGGAATGGGGTCACTTTTCCTTTGGATATGTGAGCAATTCAGCTCTTCCCTGACAGCCTGTTTCCAGAACCATTTCTGGTACTATCTGCCTTGGCCTGGGTCTCCTACAAGGGAAAGTCTGTGGCAAAGGTTCTCTGAGAGACGCAGGGACAGAGACCTGGGAAGTATCTATCATGGGTCCTATGGTGCATCCTCCAGCCTGGAAGCGAGTGGCTGGAGAGTGGATGCAACATGAGGAACAGGGACAACTGGACAGAGAGAGGAAGGGGTGTGACAGAGGGAAGGGTCAGGAGGTAAAGTAGAGAGCAAAAGAGGAAGAGAAAGGAAAGAGGGAGTGGCAAAGTTGAAGTGCTGAGGAGAAAGGTCATGGAGAAAGGAGAGAAAGATGGAGAAGTGACTGAAGAAAAGGGAAGGCATTCAAATATCCCAGAAACAAGCCATCCCACTGAGCTCTGCTCACACTGCAGACTCATGGGCAAGAAGACATGACTGTTGTTTTCAGCCACCATGTCTTGGAGTGCTTTGTTACGCACTCATGGGTAACTGAGACACACACCTCCTCTGGTGTGGAGTTGGAGCCTGGTGCTCTTGCAAATGACGTGAATGTTTCTATGGGATTGCGGAGGTGGTTAGTGGTTTAGAGGGATCTCTGTTGGCAGCTGTATCTTATCCATCTTATCTTCCTTCTGGACATTCTTTTGATGTATAGATTATGAGTTGAACTGTGTTCCCCCAAATTTGTATGTCAGAGCTGCAACCCCTATGCCTCAGAATGTGACTGTATTTGAGGACAAGTTTTGCAAAGTTGTGATTACATTAAAATAAGGCCATTGAGTGGGCCTTAATCGAATCTCACTGGTGTCCTTTATTTATTTTTATTTATTTATTTATTTATTTGTTTATTTATTTATTTATTTATTTTTAAGGATTTATGTATGTATGTATTTCTGAAAGACACAGAGACAGTGTGGGCAAGGGTGAGGCAGAGAGAGAGAGAGAGGGAGAGAGAGCATTCCAAGCAGGCTCCATGCTGTCAGCACAGAGCCTGATGGGATCTCACGAAACTGTGAGATCATGGCCTGAGCTGAAGCCAAGACTCAGATGTTTTAATTGGCTGAGCCACCAGGTGCTCCCTCACTGGTGTCCTTAGAAGAAGACGAAATTTGGATACCCGGAGACATTCGGGATATGTGCACAGAGGAAAGACCATGTGAGTCCATGGCAAGGAGGCTGCCATCCCCAAGCCCAGGAGAGAGGCCTCCAGAGAGACCAGACCTGCTGACCTTGATCTTGGACTTGCAGCCTGCAGAAGTGTGAGAAAACACATTGTTGTTGAAGCTCCCAGTGTGGGTATTTTGTTAGGGCAGCCCTGGCAAGCTGATACGCAGGTGATGCTCGAAACTCTGGCCAACGTCTTATGCAGCTGGTGGAGCCGGGGCATAGAGAATGAGGGGGTCCTTGAAGACATAGACATGCTGATGAGTAGATCAAGCCTGAGCTGCCATGACTCACGCCATCCCATGAGGCGATTTCTTCACTTTTTGTTTAAGCCACTTCGAGATGGGATCTCTGTTGGCCACAGCTGAAAGCACCCTAGCTGTTCTAGACCTGAGCCAAATAAGCATCGGAGCAGTGGGATTTGGGGGAGGTGGGGTGGGGAACAGATTTTAAGCAGAGATAGGAGGTCAGATCGATGGGACGCAGCAGCGGGTTGCGGCTGGGTGGCAGTGGTCAGAAGGGGTGATGTCCCTAAGGTTAGATCTACCATCTTCCCAGACTCTTAGGTGCCGTCAACTGTAGGTCATTCCACGATTTATATACCACTAAGGAGGAAATGCAGAATGATATCAAAGATGTCAAAACATGAAAAAATGTGTCTTAGAATCAATAAAAGTATAAACGAAACAACTTTTCTCTGGAGCTTATTTTCTTGGGTGCTATTCTATTTTCTTTTATTATTATTATTATTATTATTATTTATTTTGAGAGAGAGCATGAGAGGGGAGAGAGAGAGGAGGGGAGAGAGACAGAGAGAGAGAGAGACGGAGAGAGAGAATCCCAAGCAGGCTCTATGCTGTCAGCACAGAGCCCACTGTGGGGCTTGAACTCACGAACCATGAGATCAGGACCTGAGCTGAAATCAAGAGTCAGACACTTAACCAACTGAGCCACCCAGGCACCCTGGAGTTCTACTTCTTTTATCAATGTATCTGAGTATTTGGTGTAAATCAGTGCTCTGAGCCTACAAAGCTAGAAAAGTTTACCTTAGCAAAAAAGAGACAATCTTTTCCTAAGCATTGCAATATTATCAGTGCTGTGACAACATTATGCATTAGATACACAGTGTTGAAGAGCCTAAAATTAAGTCCTCCATTAAGAGCAACCTTGGGCTGCACGTACTGTTCCAGGAAAAGCCTCAGATTGTTCAAGGCCAGAGCCATCCTCGGACCGCCCTCAGGTCAGCTAATCAAAACACATTCCTGTGGTCTGAGTCAAGGCTGGGAACTGTAGACAGTTATTCTGTACAAACGAGCCAATTTCTCACCGCTTGCCTGAACCCCACGTGGGCCCTTTGAACTCACCTCATAATTGGTCACTTTCAAAGGATTCTCAAAAGTTATGATTGGGTCCCACCAAAAGTAACGAACACCTCACAGATACTGAATGGTCAAAGCTGTTACCAGGGGTGCTGTACAATTGTAATTGGTGCTTATGTGATGATGCCATACGTACCGTAACACCCCCATCCCTTACTCCTTAAAAACCCTGTTCACTATTGCTCTTGGCTTCACCTTCAGCCACTACACCGGTAGGCGGGTGAGCCCCAGCTTGAGCTTGTAATAAAGACCCTTTTGTATTTGCATTGGTGCCGGCTCCTTGGAGGTCTCTGGGACTCGCGATTCAGGCACAACATTATCAGTGCTATGACAACATTATGCATTAGGTATGCGGTGTCACTGTGGAGGGCCTGATCAGTTCTCTGGTGGAGGAAGGGCGGTGGGCGGACGTGAGAGGCGTCGGGGGCAAGTCATGCTGACTTGTTCTCAAATGCCATCTCCAGACTGGCACTCACTAGCTTGTGGACAAAATGAGAAAATTAAGGACAAAGTAGGGTCTTTGAGTGAAGCTCTATTTAATTCAGGCTTCTAGTTATTCTAAGATGATCATGTTCCTATTTTGTTGTTAAAATGTCCTCTTTAAAGAAAATGATAATGATGGTAGATATTTAATGGGAAAAAAAAAAAGGTTTTCCTTTGTAAGAAAGACCCACAAAAGGCGCCTGGTTGGCTCAGTGGGAGGAGCAGGCGACTCGATCACAGCCTTATGAGCTGGAGCCGTACCGTTGGGTGTAGAGGTTGCTAAAAATAAAATCTTTAAAAAAATACAAAAAAACCCCCGAACAATATCAACTCTTACTGGTCTTCTCAACTATTTTTTTGAGGGGAAACACGCAGGTCTGTTAACCCCTAGTCGAGGAACACGCCCCCAGGGCCGTGGGCTCTCCTGGGTCAGACGGGAGGTCTTTGAGATGCAGGAAACCGCATCCTCCTGCAGGCTTGAGACGTGGGTTGAGCGACGATTTCTGACCCCTGGTGTTATCTGGCTTGTAGCTGTTAGGGTGTTGGCTGACACGTGTCCTGGGTCCAGGCTGTGCCTCTGGGTGGCCCTGAGGGGGTTCTAGAAGGAACTGTGTCCCCCTCCCAGCCACTCCCCACTTCAGTGGCCTTGGGATGTCCACAAGTAGCTACACAGTCTATTTTGTGCCTAGGAACATTCTCTTCACGTTGGGAACTTCTGCTCCACAATGAGAGTAACAATGGCTTTTAAAAGATTTGCATTTCTCTTTGTTGTTATTTATCTTTTTTTTTTGAAGGAAAAAAGCATGTTTCTAATTGTTGTTATTTGTTGTAAATTGTTGTTTAATTTGAGACAGAGAGAGAGCAAATAAGGGAGGGACAGAGAGAGAGAGGGAGAGAGAATCCCAAGCAGGTTCCGAGCTGTCAGTGCAGATCCGGATGTGGGGCTTGATCTCATGGACCATGAGATCACTACCTGAGCAGAAATCAAGAATCAGATGCTTAACTGACTGAGCCACCTAGGCACCCCTTTAGTTTATTTTTTTAAGTTTATTTATTTATTTTGAGGGGGGAGAGAGAGCATGTGAGCAGGGAGAGAGAGAAGGAGAAAGAACCCCAAGCAGGGTCCATGTTGTTAGTGTAGAGCCTGATGCGGGGCTCGATCCCACAAACTGTGAGATCATGACTGGAGCCAAAATCAAGAGTCGGACACTTAACTGAGCCACCCAGGCCTCTGAGAGTGAAAAGATTATTATCTCTTGTTCACGTTATCTTAAAATTTCAAAACAGTGAATAACTTTAGCAAATCCCCTAAAGAATGGGAAAAACTCACTCAACTTTGCCTGAAGTCTTTGCATGGTTTCTCTGCACTACTTTCTCTAAGTAGAACCCAGCAGCTTTCATTCTCTATTCAACCAAGTACTGGACAGTCAGTAATGGTCGACACGACAGAAAACCAGGAATCTTACTTGTCTTCCCTTAAGCACTGTGTATTGATCATGTATTTCATCAATTGTATCTAAAAGTTCAGGCTTGTGGAATTACACCAATTTTTCTTCCCTCAAATGAAGTGGAAGTTTTTTTTTAATTTTTTATGTTTTATTTATTTTTGAGAGAGAGAGAGAGACAACGTGAGCAGCGGAGGGTCAGAGAGAGAGGGAGACACAGAATCTGAAGACAGGCTCCAGGCTCTGAGCTAGTTGCCAGCACAGAGCCCTTCACGGGGCTCAAACCCACGAATGGTGAGATCATGACCTGAGCCGAAGTCGGATGCTTAACCAACTGAGCCACCCAGGTGCCCCAGGAGTGGAAGGTTTTAAGAAATTAAATCCTGTGTCAAGGTTACTTGTCTTAAGTAGTTAAAACTTTTAAGTAGTTACTTGTTTTAAGTAATTAAGGCTATATTGTGTCACTATATACATAAGTATACATATGTATACATATATATGTATGTATATGTATTTATATATTTATACATACATATGCCGTGTATGTACAAAAAATATTTAAGATACATGACCAGCATGTCCATGCTAAAAAATAATTGTGTAAGGGTGCTCGGTGGCTTAGTCGGTTAAGCATCTGACTTTCGCTCAGGTCATGATCTCACACTCTGTAGGTTCGAGCCCTGCATTGGGCTCTGTGCTGACAGCTCAGAGCCTGGAGCCTGCTTTGGATTCTGTGTCTCCTTCTCTCTCTGTCCCTCCCCTGCTCATGCTCTGTTTCTTTGTCTCTCTCTCTCAAAGAAATAAACACACACACACACACACACACACACACACACATAAATGTGTAAGCAGAAGTGGCAACTAGACCACAGCCAGGAGAAAAGGCAAACATTTAAAGACTTGACAAATTAAGAGCAAAAGGAGGAACCACTACATTTGGAAAAGGCAAGTGGCTAGAAGTGAAAGATAAACTTATTTTTAAGACTTGAAGAAGGGACTGGGAGTCAAATTTCTAGGGTCCAAGACCTGAAAGCTGGCCTTTGATATAGGCTGAGGAGAATTACCAAAATCAAAATACAAGGCAGCAGAAGTCTCTGCTAAGGATGTATAAACCTGAAATGATGCTTTGAAGGCATCTGTTGGAATGAAGTTGCTGGACTGTCAGCATTTAGTGGTGTATCTAACTGTCTGAACTCGTGGGATGGAGGACAGGAAAGAAGCATCAGAGAAGAGCACAGAGCAAGGGCAGGTCGAAGCGTGTGATCTCAAGGCCCTGTCCCAGCAGGAAGGAAGCGCACAGGTGCGCTAAGGAGTCACATTAGAGATACCCAGAAGGACAGGTCTGCCAGGAAGACCCTGAGGACTTTGTGAGAAAGTCATGTAGGGATGTGGGAGAGAGGCACGTTTGCGGAAGATAAATGGGAACCATTAGGGGAATGGGAAATTCAAATTAGGCTCTTCACGCTTTGTGGTGTAGTGAGTGGGCACGCGGGCATGTGGGACTGTGTGGGAGATGCAACTGCGCACAGTCAGGGAAACTGCCAACACTGGTACGGATTACACATGACACACAATACCATGAAATAGAGTAGAACCTTCTATGGGGTGCCTGGGGGGCTCAATTCATTGGTTAAATGTCCAGCTTGGCTCAGATCATGATCTCGCAGTTCACGAGTTGGAGCCCCGCGTCTGGCTCTGTGCCGACAGCTCGGAGCCTGGAGCCTGCTTCGGATTCTGTGTCTCCCTCTCTCTCTGCCCTTCCCCCACTCATGCTCTGTCTCTGCCTCTCTCAAAAATAAATAAACATTAAAAAATTGAAAGAAAAGAATAAAACCCTCCAGGATGAAGTTTTGCCATGTCAAAACAATGTTATTCATGGTCAGTTGTGAACGTTCTTATCATTGAAACGAAAAGTCAGCTTGGTCGTGTTCCGGATGACACTATTGAACTGTGATCACACGCACTTGTTGTTAGATGTTCCAGTAGTGTAGCACAGCCTAAAAAGTTGGCAAGAACATCGGCTTGCACAAATTACCTTATCATCAAAGCCTCCATTCTGATCTTCATTATAATTTGCAACACAGGTATAGTTCACAAACAAGGTGGCAGGGTGCCTGGGAATCATTGTTGTCTTTTTCTTTTTTGCAAAGCACTCTGATCTATAAATACATCAACTATAAAAATCTCACCATGTAATTTGACACTCATCAGATTCTGATTTTTACTATATATTAAAAAATTCTTTTAAAATATTTTTAAAAGTTTATTTTTGAGAGGGAGAGAGAGAGAGAAACAGTGTGAGCAGTGGAGAGGCAGAAAGAGGGAGACACAGAATCCACAGCAGGCTCCAGGTTCTGAGCTGTCAGCACAGAGCCTGATGCGGGGCTTGAACTCACGGACTGTGAGATCATGACCTGAGCCGAAGTCAGATGCTTAAGCAACTGAGCCACCCAGGCGCCCCTCTTATGCAGTTTCAAACAATTTTTTTTTTTCTGTTTTCCCTGGAGTCATAGAGCAGAATTTCCCCATTTATTCACGGCTCACTGGTAGCTCTTGAACACCCACCTTTTCCAATCCCTCCTTTTAAAAATGTTATTATAAAGGTTTTGTTTTGTTTTTGTTTTTGTTTTTGCTTTTGTTTACTTTTCTTACTGTTCATTTATTTTTGAGAGAGAGAGCACAAGTGAAGGAGAACACAGAGAGAAGAAGACAGAGGACTGGAAGGTTCCACTCTGACAGCAGACAGCCCGACATGGGGCTCGAACTCATGAACTCGTGAGATCATGGCCTGAACCAAAGTTGGATGCTTAACCTACTGAGCCACCCAGGCGCCCCTCCAATCCCTCCTTTATGGCCAGTCTCCTTGATGTGCTCACAGATGGCCTGCGTCCAGGGAAGGAAGTCCGTAGATGGCTCCGACATCTGCTGATCAAAGATTTTGGGGGCATCTTGGTTCGAGGAGCCTCAGGAGTTGATTGGTGGCCAGTCACCCCCTAGACCTAGAGCACCTAAGTGTTGACTGGGAGTGTCTCATGCTGTCTCCTCGATGCCCATGGGATCATTTCAGTTTGCATCTCAGCCTGGCATCTGTCCCAATTTATGGATCTGGGTCCCCAGGGAATGAGCCTGGAACTCCCCCCAGCTCAGCCGCTGTTGCTGGCTCCGGGATTCACTCTTGAATTTCGTCAACGGGTTCCAAGGAGTTTTCTCTAGTTCTGGCAGAGATTCTCAGTGAGGCTGGGATATGTGACTTCTAGCAGGCGAGGTCATTGCTCCCAAATTTCCCTTCCTTTCCCCTGCTTCTCTCAGCAGGAATGTATAAAAGTTCTTATTTTTAAGCCGTTCCCTTGATGGGGTCAGTTGTTGCATAGTTAATGATTCAGCACTCAGGCTTTGAATTCAGTCCCAGGTTCGAGTCCCAGCTCTATCTGAAACTTGGTTTTCTCATCTCAAAAATGGGGATATTAATGGTACTTCTCTTTCAAGGCTGTTGTAAGCATTGCATGGGATAATTAACATGGAGTGTCTGGGAGATAATGAGGACTCACTTTTTGTCACCTGTGGTTCATATCTTTTCCTCTTACAGCCCTTACAAACACTAGATCTTTCTCTGAGCCCTAGCAGTGCCTTACTATGCATGATCTCATATCCAGGACAAACCCAGGCTCCACGCTCCCTCGGAGTCATGAACTTTCTTCCTGTCTTCTTTCCTCCCCTTACCACCTCTTGGCTGACACATTTCTTTTCCTCTGGTTTCCATCCAGCAGGCTCAAATGTATTTATGTGTGCCTGTATATATGTATGTAATCTCCACAACGAATGTGGGGCTTGAACTCACGACCCTGAGATGAAGAGCTGTATGCTCTACTGACCAAGCCAGCCAGGTGCCTCAGGCTGAAACATTTTTCTTACACTACAGCCCCCAAACTTTTATACTCTTCCTTGCCTCACCCTCCTCCACCACTCAGCCCCACAAGGAGTGACTGTAATACTTTTGATGATTGAGACCTTGGCATTACTTACATCCTTCAGCGTTCTAAGGATAGCAGCTGGGGGTGGGGCAGCCCCTTCAGGAGTAGGTGGGGAATTTGGGGCTCCACAACTTTCACAGGCAAAAGCAAAGATCAGTGTCTTGAGCTGAATTAAAATAGTCCACCTTTTCTAAAGAACCAGAAAAGCCAGACTGCATAGTGACATGAGCTCTGGACTGGGAACATTGGATAATACTGTGTCAATGGGGAGGGATGTTTTAAAGTTTAATGGGGTTTTGGGGTGCCGGGGTGGCTCAGTAGGTTAAGCGTCCGACTTCAGCTCAGGTCATAATCTTCCAGTTCGTGACTTTGAGCCGCATGTTGGGCTCTGTGCTGACAGCTCAGAGCCTAAAGCCTGCTTTGAATTCTGTGTCTCCCTCTCTCTCTGCCCCTTCCCTGCTCACAGTCTGTGTCTCTCTCTCAAAAATAAATAAACTTAAGAAAAAAAGTTTAATGGAATTTAAAAATTAAAAATTATTATTAAAAATAAGAATGGGCTATTATTTCTAAAAATAGTTGCAGTAATTCACTTGCAGAATATATTTGGGTTATAAAGTTTTGCCTTCTTGTGGGGATGAGCACTGAGTGTTATGTGGAAACTAATTTGACAATAAACTATTAAAAAAAAAAAAGTTTTGCCTTCTTAAAACCAACCAATAGACAGATTAATCACAGTGATTGGTCATTGACTGTGATGGTTAATTTCATATGTCATTGTGATTAGACCACAGGATGCCTAGATATTTGGTCAGACATTATTCTGGATGTTTCTATGAAAGAATTTTGGATGAGATTAACAATTAAATGGATAGACTGAGGGGACGCCTGGGTGGCTCGGTCAGTTGTGTCTGACTCTTGATTTTGGCTCAGGTAATGATCTGACAGTTTGTGAGATTGAGCCCTGAGTCAGGCTCTGCAATGACAGCATGGGGTCTGCTTGGGATTCTCTCTCTTGCCTATTCCCTGCTCATGCTTTGTCTCTCTCAAATTAATAAGTAAACATTTAAAAAAGATAATTTGGTAGACTGAGTAAAGCAGATTGCTCTCCCAATGTGGGTGGCCCCTATCCAATCAGTTGAAGGCCTGAATGGAAAAGGCTTACCGTCCCTCGGGTAAGAGAGAATTTTCCTGCTTGATGGCCTTTGAACCAGCCTGCTTCGAATTCTGGCTTTTTGAACCAGGACAATGGCTTTTGCATGAGCCAATTCTTCATAATAAATCTCTACTTCTATCTTTATCTTTATCTCTATCTCTCTATCTGTGTGTGCCTGTCTCCTAATTGTTCTGTTTCCCTTGAAAGCCCTGGCTAATGCATTGATCTTATGTTATATAGTTGAAAACCTGAGAACTTGGAAAACTGATATTTTCAATCATCACACACGTAAGATAGCCATTGTAAAAAGTTCCAAACAGAAGTATATATGTAAGAATAAAAAGTAAGTCACCCTCTCACTCACCCCTTCTTAAAATTCTGTTTCTTTATCTAAAGGTTACTGTACGAATATTGTCCCCCAGGCGTGTTTCTCTGCATTTACAACCATTCAGAGAACATAAATATACACACTCAGTTCTTTCCACCTAAACAGAATTACATATGCAGATTGTTTTGTGAATGTCTTAGAGCTCTTTTAATGTGAATATATATACTTTGGTCTTACTCTTTTTTTTAATTAATTGTTTTTTTTTTTAATATATAGAAAGAGATAGATTGTGAGTGCAAGCAGGGCAGAGGGGCAGAGGGAGAAAGTAAGAGAATCTAAAGCAGGCTCCATGCTCAGTACAGAGCCTGATGCTGGGCTCCATCCCACGACCCTGGGATCATGATCTGAGATGAAATCAAGAGTCAGTGCTCAACTGACTGAGACATCCAGCTGGTCCTGTCTTACTCTTTTTTTTTTTTTTTAATGTTTATTTTATTTTTGAGAGAGAGAGACAGAGCACGAGCAGGGGAGGAACAGAGAGAGAGAGGGAGACACAGAATCCAAAACGGACTCCAGGCTCTGAACTGTCAGCACAGATCCCAACGTGCGGCTTGAACTCACAAACCGTGAGATCATGACCTGAGCTGAAGCTGGACGTTTAACTGACTGAGCCACCCAGGTGCCCGTCTTACTCTTTTTAAAGCCTTTTTAAAAAAAGTTTTTTTAATGTTTATTTTATTTTTGAGAGAGAGAGACAGAGCACGAGCAGGGGAGGAACAGAGAGAGAGAGGGAGACACAGAATCCTAAATAGGCTCCAGACTTTGAGCTGTCAGCACAGAGCCCGATGTGGGGCTTGAACTCACGAGCTGTGAAATCATAATCTGAGCCGAAGTCAGATGCTTAACCAGCTGAGCCACCCAGGTGCCCCTAAAGCCTTTTTAATATACTGTAGTATAGAATGAATACACCATTTTTAAAATTCCCCATTGATTAACATTTTAGGTATTTTCAGTTTACTTAACAGTGTTGTAAGAAACTTACTTATCTTTGGGCATTAGTGAAAATATTTTTGGTGCATTAGAGTATTTCTGTTGTATAAATTCAAAGAGGGGCTATTGCTAGGTCAAACGGCATAAGTATCTCACATGTTAATAGCTGAATTATCAATAGTGACTTATCAGAACCGAAGAGGGTCGTGGGGACACCAAACTTTTAATTATTCTTACAAATCAGTGGTCTTGGTGACTTGTGAACTTTGCAGTTGGGCTTTAGATACAAGAATGACCTTGACTCAGTGAAACATGATGCAAGTATGGTTTGAGAAAAGGAAGACGAGAGGGTGGGGGTTGATGAACGGGTACTTCCTGGATGGTCACCGAGTTTTCAATGTCCCAGACTTGCAGAGACCTGGAGAATATGCATGGGAAGTGGGGCTATGAGGGTCCTTGAGTTCATGTGGACTTTGTAGGGTCTTGGTTCTTCATGCTGAAGTGGCTGAATTGCACAGAAGGACGCTCTGTACAAGGACCCTGCAGGGCAAGTTATAAACCCCATGAAGGCAGCACTGTAATGGCTTAGCCCACCAGCATTATCTCAGGATGAATGGAGATGCTTCCTGCAGGGAAGTCATTCATTCCTTCAGCCCCCAACACTGTAACTGACTATTAAGAACCAGACACCAGACCAGGCTCTGGAAGGAGTAGCTAGGGAGAGCATAGACTTCATGATGAAGCACTCAGGGTCAGGCAGGGCAGTGTAGACGAACAGCATTTGTCATGTGGTAGAGTATGGTTAAGACTGTAACCAAACTCAAGAGCCTCGCTGCTTGAAGTGCATGAAATTGAATACAACCCAAGGAAGTTTGAAAGCAAAGAGCTTTTCATTGCTTGCTACAAGTAAGAAGACAGGGAGATTAGCTCTCAAAGTGCTGTCTCCCATGGGGTTAGTACAGGAAGCTTTCATTCAGAGTTTTAGGACACTTGGGCAGGAAGCTTACAAAAGCACTTTGGTTAAATTGCACCTGCCTAGCATGTTAACATGCCGGTGCATACAACGTAGGTTCCAAGAGTGGCAGAAGACTCTGGCCAGAGGAGATCTTAGTATTATGATGAGCTAATGGTGATTTCAGGACAACTTAGGGAGGCTTCTGCAGAGGTCCTCAGCTCCAATCCAGCCCATGCTGGCTCGCATAAGGGGCTGGTTGGGCAAGGCACGCCTTCACTTTGGGCATCTCTTTGGCCAGAACTGTTGGTTCTGCAAAACAAAACACATTCTTTCCCTGCTTTTGTCCCTTCCCCTCCTCACTTCTGCTGATTTGAGTAACTTCCCGTTGCATTCTAGCTGACAAGACCACAAGACACAAGCGGTATGTCTGGTCCCAGCTCAGTGTCCAGGGCTGGTGGGTCATCCACTCAGCTGATGGAGACAGGATGGAGCTGGTGTTGGGGTCAGGATCAGTGAAGCTGGTTCGCAGATGTTGCTTGTTAGTTGCTTTGAACAGTCGGCCTTTGTCTTCCATCTTTTGTGGCAGGAAATTTACCCTTACTTATTGCATCAGTCTTGGGCACCACTCTCGAGGTCAAGGGCATGGCTAGATAAGCTCTGGCCTCATCTAAGGGTGGAGGCTGCCCCTTGGGAGGAGACATAGAAGAGCACAGTTGATAGCTATTGCACCAGCTGGAATAAGCCACTCAGGGTTACATTAAGAAAAATAAAATTTAAAAAAAAAAGGGAGGGACCCTGGGTGGCTCAGTCGGTTGAGTGTCCAACTCTTGATTTCAGCTCAGGTCATGATCCCAGGGTTGTGGAATCGACACTCATGTTGGGCTCTGCCCTGAGCGTGGAGCCTGCTTGGGATTCTCTCTCCCCGCCCCCCCCTCTACCCCTCCCCCACTCGTATTCGTGCTCTCTCTCCATGTTAAGAAACATGGAACCTTACCTCTGTCCTGAATTTTTTTCATGCATACAGTTTTTGCTTTGATCCTGAATACCCTGTGAGGAACCCAGGCCAAGGACTGACCCCACAGGCTCAGAAGGTAACTTGGCCAGGATCCCACAGGCTGTTAAGTTGCTGAACTGACACTCAAGTCTATGTCTTTGACTCCAATTCTGCGCTCTGTCCAGAACTCTCTGCTTCCTTCCTTGGTAACCGAGGCTCTTGTCTGCCCCCCTCCAGCCTAGCTTCAGTTGGGGTGGTTGGAAATGGATCAAAGGATGGAAAATGAAAAGGGCTGACCTAAAAGGAACTGAAAGTATTTGCTGCTAAGGGGAAATCAGAAGAATGAAAAAGGCAGGGAGCCCTGGGGGAAGACCTCAAAGCAAATGCTTTCTGGGGAAGGTGGGATGCTGCCTTGTGTCCTTCTCCATGGGGCATAAGAAGGATCAAAGGTGCCTTGGAGTGTGGAATTGAAGTGTGGGCCCGGTGTGTGTGTGTGTGTGTGTGTGTGTGTGTGTGTGTGTGCAGCAGCAGCGGTGAGTTTGTGTCCTGTCTGGGTGAGAGAAAGCAAGAGAAGGCTGAGAGAATACTATGGGAAAGTAGAAAAAGAGGAAAGGAGGGGATAGAGAAGCACAGAAAGGAAGGAGATAAAGACATTGCAATTTGCATGCGCTTAGACCTGGCTATCAGCCTTGCAGAGCAGACCCAGGTCTTCGACCTCCGTGGTGCCCTGTGCTCCTTTCCTGCAACATTTCACCCCCTTAGTCAGGGCTCCACTTCTCAGCCCTCACCCCCAGCCCTCCCACCTTCACAGCGCCTATTGGAATGGGGTCCCCATGCAGCCTTCTGGATCCTGCCAGGAGGATGGAGAGAGCTAGAACGTGTCTTAGGCGTCTACTCTTTGAACAAGGAAGCCCAGCTGGAGCAGAGCCAGGGACAGGATTTGGAAGCTGGTTTCGTGAGTCACTGTGAACTCTCAGCACCCGCCCACTTGAGGCCAACTCTGAAAGCTCAGCTTGTATGAACTGTCGGACCAGGTCCAGGTACTGGGACTTTCTCAGTGGCCTTGTTAGCTCTCAGCTGCTGAGAACAGCCTTGAGTTGAGGAAATTGTGGCCGGACAAGCAGCAAGGCAGTTCTGCTCCCGCGTCAGTCACTCGGCTGCTGACTGGCTGGGGCTGAGCCCGTGCTCAGCAGCGCGTCTGGTGGGAGAGGAGCCGGTGACCCGTCTGTCCTCTGGGGATGTTGGGGTTGGCTCTTCTCCTCACGCTTCTGCTCCTCAAGGGGCATCAGGGTAAAGGTAAGGAGACCCAGCCTGGCGTGGGTGGGGGAGGGGCAGGACTTGGGACCGTGGCCCGCAGGAGGAGTGGAGCCCAGAGCTTCTGGACCGTGCCACTTACAAGGTCACCTGGGAGTGTGACTCTGAGCGGCTCCTGACAGCTCCAGACGGGTCGGGTCAGAAGGAACAGGCTGGCCGTGGTGTGGGTGGTAGGTCCCTGAGACGTGCGTCTGTCTGGCCATGACTTCAGCAACCCAGGCAGCCGGGGGCAAGGAGATTCCTTTCTACTAGCTTCCATGTACTTCTCTGCATAGTGGGGAGATAGTGTCCTCTCTGCTGGCTGTAAGAACCACAAAGGAAATCTGCTCTAATTTGGCATGATTACCAGCAGAGAGAAGTGGCCCCCGGGCTTGGGTTTCTCTAAGGAAGTTGGGTGGTTCTGGAAAGCGGAGACTGACAGATGACCCCCCGAGGCCAGAAAACAGCACAGAGGGGAAGGGAGCGGCCAACAGCCGTTTTGCCCAAATGGCCTGGTCCCTCAGGCCTTGGCAGCTTCCAGCAGCCCAGAGACTATAGGGACCTGAGAATTATTATTATTTATTTATTTATTTATTAAAAATTTTTTTCATGTTTATTTTTGAGAGAGAGAGAGAGAGACACAGATAGAAGCAGAATGTGAGCAAAGGAGGGGCAGAGAGAGGAGGAGACACGGAATCCGAAACAGGCTCCAGGCTCTGAGCTGTCAGCACAGAGCCTGATGCGGGGCTCGAATCCACTAACCTTGAGATCATGACCTGAGCTGAAGTTGGAAGCTTAACCAACTGAACCACCCAGGTGCCCCTAGGAACCTGAGAATTATTAGAGAAATGTTGGCTTGAGGCAGGGAGTCGGGAAGGGGGGAAAGAAAGAGACAATATCTGGAAGCCCCAGAGCTGAGGGTCGCTCCCCTCCCCCTTTCTCTGACCATGGAGTCCAGGATGCTCTACATTGGGAGCCTGCATTCTAGACCAGCGGCTCTTTGAGGGGCATCATGGCTGAGAGCAAGAGGAGGCCCCCTCTGGGTGCAGAGGGAAGAGCATGCGGCACTGGGTCGTGTCTGTGCAGGGCCTGTTAGACGCCTGGGCAAGACCCATCCTGGGCACCCCTGTGTGCTTCAAGATACAGTCTAGGCTCCGGAGGACTGGGGGATGGGGCTGTAAGTATAAATACAAATGCCTTCATATTTACAAATCTGTAACAAATACAGGCAGAGCAGGGCAGAGGGTGCTGGGGACAGGTTGCAGAAGGGAGTTTTGGAGCCTGGGTTTCCATGTGCGCACTCGTGGGACCCAACGACCCAGGACCCTCAGCAGGTGGGTTGGAACCTCCTCCCAGGAGCCTCAGAAGCAGCCGGGAAAGCCGAGATAGGACGGAACTCCTATCCCGACCGACGAGATTTGTTGCCTGGCTTTGGGGACGCCAGTGCCAGAAGTGGAGGTGGTCTGAGAGGGTGAGCCTGTGTCACAAGAGAAAGGGGCAGCCCCGTGCCCCTTTCTGGGCAAGGCTGAGCCCACTCACTGCAGGGAGAGCAGGGTCCGGGCTCTGGGCACAGGGGCCGATGGGCTTTGGCCTCAAGGAAGCTCTGTCTCTTCTTGCTGTGCCCTGTGTTTGTGGGGCTGGCCTGGTGTAAGCTGATTGAAACTGCTCTTCTGTTCATTTGCTTTAATTTTTAAACTCTTAAAGTAAAAACTTTAAAATAATAATGTCAGAGTTCCAGAGAAGTTGCGAGCATAGTTCAAAGGATTCTTGTATTTCCTTCACTGAGACTCACCAGTTGTTAACATTTTATCATATCTGCTTTATTTCTTTCTCTCCACATATATATGTGCGTGTAAATATAATAATAATAATTTTTGCTGAACCATTTGAGACTGAGTTGTAGGCATCATACCCTGTTACTCCTAAATTTTGTAGCATGTATCTTCTAAGAACAAGGGCATTCTTATATCGTATTATATCAGCACAGTTATCAAACTTCGTAAATGTAACACTGATACCATCAAATACACAGCCCATATTTACATATTACTAATTGTAATTACATACAATTATATACAATAATTACATTATTGTCCCAATAATGTGCCTCATGGCACTCCCTCTTCCCTGGTGTGGAATCCCACCAAGACTGTATATTACATTCAGTTATGTATTTTTTTTGTTATGTCTTTTGTTTTTTTAATTGAAAAAATTGTTTTTAAGTAAGCTTCCACACCCAATGTGGGGCTTGAACTCACAAACCCCGAGATCAAGAGTCACATGCTCTACTGATTGATCCAGCCAAGTGTTCCTTTTTTGGTTATGTCTTTTTTTTTTTTAATTTGAGAGAGAGAGAAAGAGTGAGAGTGGGGGGCAGAGGGAGAGGGGAAGAGAGACTCTTAAGCAGGCTCCATGCTGAGCGTGAGCCCTGACAAGGGGCTCAATTCCACGACCCGAGGATCAGGACCTGAGCCGAAATCAACAGTTGGACGCTTAACTGACTGAGCCACCCAGGTATCCCTGTTATATCTTTTAATCTACAACTATTCCCCAGCTTTTTTTTTCTGCTTTCACGACTTTGATATTTTTGGGGTACCAGTCACTTGTTTTGCGGAAGACTCCTGAAGCTGGGTTTGTTGAGGCTCCCTCATGTGATACAGGCTATGCATTTTGGGCAGGAATATTGCACCAATGACGCTCTATTTTTATTTTATTTTATTTTTTTAATAATTTTTTAACGTTTATTTATTTTGAGAGAGAGGGAGACAGAGCATGAGCAGGGGAGGGGCAAAGAGAGAGGGAGACACAGAATGTGAAACAGGCTCCAGGCTCTGAGCTGTCAGCACAGATCCCAACGTGAGGCTCAAACCTGAGAGTGAGATCACAACCTGAGCCGAAGTCAGACACACAACCGCTGAGCCACCCAGGCGCCCCAGTGATGCTGTATTTTAGAGCATCCCATCAGGACATATGGTGCAGTGAAATCTTTTAAAAAAACAACAACAACAACAGAAAACTTGGCTTACTGAAGAATTTAATATGCGTAACATATATTAACATATATATATGTTACATATATATGTAACATATATATGTAAGAAGATTCTATCACTCGAGCTTTGCAAAGCTTTTCCAATGGCATCTGCGTGCAGAATACAGACCACACGTCACAGCGGCCTTTGTGACCTGGACTCCCTGACCCCTCACCCCTTCCTCTCTCCCGTAGCACTGCATTCAGCCTCGCCGACCTGCTTCTCCTGGAGCATGGCTTTGCACTCCGTGTTCTCCCCTGGGATACCGCCTCCCTGCTGGCCACCTGGCCTACACCATTCGCTTTTTGTTTATTTTCCGTCTCCCAAGCTCCTCTTTACCTCGCTGGAACATAAGATCCTCAAGGCCGGGGCTTTTGTGTGTTTTGTTCACTTCTGTATCTTCAGCCTCTAGAACCATATCTGGTTTAATTAGAGTCTCAATAAATCCTTACTGAATTAATTGATGGGTGAATACTTTAAAGAAGCCATAGAATAACGTGAGAGTTTATCTGTCTGCCAGAGAATGTCATTGGGAAAAGCTGTTCTAGAGGAAGTTAACTAACCTCTTGTTTCTCAGTTTTTCATCCATAAGGTGAAGTCAACAGTGGAGTCTGCTCCACAGGGATGTGCAGGCGTTAGGGAAGGTATGGTATACAACGTTTTTAGGAAGGTGCTCTTCTACCAAGCCCCCCAAAATGACCCCTCATGTTACTCAGTTCTTTGGAGGCAGGGTCTATGTTTCACTTAGTTTTGTGATCAGACTCAAGAAGAGAGACTAATTTGATGGCTGATTTAGTGAGTCGAAAGTGAATTGGAGAATTCTGGATGAGATGATAAGTTTTAATGAGGAACCCCTTTCTGAGGGTCTTTGGGAGAATGCAGCATTTTTTAAAGTTTATTTACTTATTTTTGAGAGAGAGAGTTAGAGAGAGAGAGAGGGAGAGAGAGTCCCAGGTAGGTTCCACGCTGTCAGAGCAGAGCCCAACACGGGGCTCGACCCCATGAACCATGAAATCATGACTTGACCTGAAGTCAAGAGTCAGATGCTCAACTAACTAAACCACCCAGGTACCCGAGAGAATGCAACATTGTTAACATACAAGAACACCTATTCCAGACATTCAATCCTATTTTTACATTGTATTGTATAATATTCTAATTGTTTTCACACTCTTGATTCCCACTCCTTCCCTGAAGTGCTTGAGCCCCTCTGGGCCAGGTCCTGGGGTTAGGTATTGAGGATTTGATGGTGAATCCTTACATGAGTGCCTTGTTCACGAAGCTGACATCTTTCACAGGACTCAGTATGTAATCACAGCCATGATCAGTGCACTACAAAGGGCCTACACGGTAGGTGCTCAGAATGTTAACTGAGTGAATAAATGAATTATTTTCAGGTGTCTTTGAAGCAGATTGGGATGATTTTGGGGTCAGAAGTGTTGGGGAGCAGGGACATTCAAATCTCTGCACACAGGAGTGGGTCTGGGCACTAAATTCAGTTTTGGGTTTCTGAGGGAACCCCAAAGGCCACACTAGAGAGTGTTAAAGCCCAGGGGCTGTGGACAAAACAAAAGGGCAGGGCAGCATTTCACGGACTCTAGACTCTAAGGCTTGCTTGCCGGCTGCTCTTACAGATTGGGTTGAATTTTCACTTCTTAGGGAGGAGTCTCTGATTCCAGGCTGCTCTGGCTGGGATCCAGGCAAGTTCTAGACAGGCAGCAGTTATTTTTATTCGTCTCTTCCTCATTGCACATCCCATGAAGCAAAGTGAATGGTGAAGTTGTCGGGCACAGAGGGTAGAGTGGGGCTCAGAGAACTCATGGCTGCAGCACACTCCTGGAGGGAACTGCTCCCACAGACATCACTCTAGGGATAGTTGGGCCATTGTCTTCGTAAACAGACATTTTTATTAAAGTGTGACACATGTATAGGACAGAGTGCAAAATTAGACGCGTACGTCTCCATGTGTTATTGGTAAACGAACACACTTGCTTATCTATCACACATTCTCTCCACTCCTTAGCCCTCCTCTCTTTCACAAATACAACCATGAGGGGCGCCTGGGTGGCTCCGTCAGTTGAGCGTCCGACTAAGGCTCAGGTGATGGTCTCACGGTTGGTGAGACTGAGCTCCGCATCGGGTTCCCTACTGTCAGCATAGAGTTTGTTCCAGATCCTCTGTCTCCCTCTCTCTCTGACTCTCCCTTGCTTGTGCTCTGTCTCTCTCAAAATAAATAATAAACTAGACCCCCCCAAAATAAAACCCCCAAAAAACCAAATACAACCACTATTCTGACTTCTGACATCATAGGTGAGTTGGGTCTTTATATAAACGGAATCACATGGTATGTGCCCTGTGTTTGGCTTCTTTTGCTCAACATCTGATGAGATTTATCTGTGCTATTACTTGTACCTGGTATGATATGACTCTACAGTATTTCAATGTATGACTGTAGAGGAGTTTATCCGTCCATTCTGCTGCTGATGAATCTTTGGATTGTTTCCGGGGTCCTTCCCCTATTAGAAATGCTGCTGGGAGTCTATTGAACATGCTTTTTGTTTATGCACATCTGTTGGGTATATCTCTAGATGTAGGTGTGGCCTCGTAGCAGATGCTGGCTAACTATTGGCCAAAGTGGTCGAACCAAGCCATATATGAGAGTCCCATGATGCCTCAGGGCTGCTGGCTTTTGTTTTGAGGCCCTACAAATGGGAAGTGAAGGCTCAAGGGTGTGGAGCCTGGAAGGCGACGGCCACAGCCCTGGGAACCACCTCTCTGTGGAAATCCCTACAGTAGAGTCATTTCTGGCCATTAGCTGAGATGCACTCTTGAATTTCTTTAATTAAACAAATAACTTCACGAAGCCTTTACAATGCTCCAAGAACTCCGTGGGATTTGTGGGTGAAACACAGATGAAATGAGTGTATCCTTAAGAATCTCTCAGATGGAGGAAAACAGGCACGCGCAGCAGCAATGTTAAGGGAAGGCAGAAAACGCTCAGGGTCACTGAGGGGCAAGGTCCACTTAGAGCGCAGTGGGAGCTGAGAAAGTGAAGATTGCTTCTGGTGGGAGGCGGGGAGACTTGGGGTGGCCTTAAAGGATGAAGAATTGCTTAGGAGTTAAGGATAAGGTAGAAAGATAATGTGAGCAGAGGGACAGCGGAACACAGGGTTTGAATGGGAAATGAAAAACAAATGCACCTGTTACCTTGGAGAAAGAGAGAAGACATGAGCTGATCCAGTTACTAGATACAAGGAGTTGGTGGGGGGCATCGGCTGAGTAAGGTCGACAGAGGTTAGGGGGTTGCCTTGTTTGAGCGGAGGAGTCAGTATAGCCAGTGAAGCCCCCAAGGGTGCGGCTAAGTGGAGAGGAAGAGAGGAGGGAACGTGGGATGTGGGCTCTGGAGGGTGTCTTATCTACTTTATGATTTTGCTTTGACTGGAGTGGCCCCTGCGCCAGCACTTTTGGGATCTCCCTGGGCTCTATTCACTAAGTCCCCAGAGGCTGCCCCCTGTGTCGCCTTCTCCCCTAGCCTGGTGGCACAACCCTGAGCTGAGAAAACCTCAACATCCTTTTGCTGGCTGGTGGAAGTATATTGCTCTGAGCCTCTCCCCCATCCCCCTCCCAGGCTCTCAGGACGCACCCCTCCTCCACCAGCAGGTCCAGGGCAGAGGGAGCTGACTGTGGACACTGCATGGCTTTGGAGGCTGCAGCTTCTGCACCTGAGCTCCGGGCTGAGCAGACTCCCTGGCGGTCAGGTTGTCTCCTTGACCGCCCTCCATGCCAGCTGCCCATGTCGTGCCGAATTGGCGGTGGAGTCAATCACCTGTCCCCTGACCTCCCTCTGCAGAGCTACTGTTTTACTCCATTCGCTCTTAACCACCGGAAGAGGGGCCCCAGAGCTGCTAAACAGTAGCAACAGCAGAGAAGGTGGCCTTGGGGCCTCCCCTGACCACCGGAATTTGCTGTGGCTTCTCCCCTCTGAACAAGCCAGCTCTCAGAGCCTCCTCCATCTATCACTCAGCAGGGGTGAACTTGTGTGAAAGTTCGATTTTCACACTGGATTTCTTGTGTCTCCATTTGGTGTATAAGTCCCCCCGGGACTGGGACTGAGTCACGGCACCCAGTCTACAGTACCTTGCCCGCTCGCTTTTCCAGTGTACCTTCCCCACAATACCCCGCTGGCATCCCCTTCCAGCCCCGGCCTGCTCCGAGACCTGCCTCCCCCGCACACCAGGCTGGTGAGCGCTGCAGGAGATAATTCAACACCAAAGAGCAGCTGCTGATTCAGAGCCTCCAATCTGAGCAGAGCCCTCGGTGTCCTGGGGATCCTTGTTCCTGGCCCTCAGCTCCTCCTATTCCCCAGAAAGGTGATTCCAGACGTTCACCATCTCATCAAGGGCCTGTTCCACTGACACAGGCTTCATTCATGAATGTACACCGTCCTTCTTCGAGAAAGCGGATGCCAGTGAGGGATTCCAGCAACCCGCCAACCATTCCTCAATGTCAGAGACGCCAGTGAGGGGCTCCCCAATGTCAACCACCTTGTTTGTTCCCATGAGCAATCCCATCCACCTCTGCCTTTCCTTGGCTGGTGTTTTCCCATCTGCTCTGGGCATCACCACTTCGTCCATGAGCCTGTCCAAGACCTGCCTGTCTCCTGATGACATCTCTGACCTTCAACTGCTCCATTGCTGCAGGCTTTTCACTCCCAGTTCATTCCCCTCTATATTGGAACACCACCCAGTTTTCCCCCCATCTTCCTTTCCTGCGTGTCTCCGTCACTACTCACACAGAACGCTCTGCTTCTGACACTCCTGGTCACCAACTGTGTGGGAGTTTTCCCCACCAATTCTCTGTGACTCCATCTTGGGGGAGTCCTGTAATTCAACTGACTTCTGATGCTGTCTGCCCAGAGATAGCGTCAGATACTACAGGCTGAGGGCTCAGTCCCGCAAGACTATGTGTCAGTCACAAGTCCAGGTTGTTACTTGCGCTTCTGAACAACTGGTTATAGACCAAAGGTTCCAAGGACCACCCCCCCCCCACCTTCTGATCCAATTACTTTGCTGGAGCAGGGAAACACTTGTGTTTACCAGTTTATTAAGGGATATGACAAAGGATACAGATGAACAGTCAGATGAAGAGACACATAAGGCACAATCTTGGGGAGCGGGGTCCCGAGTGCAGGACGTTCTGTCTCCATGGAGTGGGGGCGTGTCATCCGCCCAGTGTGGATGTGTTCACCTACTGGAAATTTCACAAACCTGTGCTATTGGGATTTTTTTTAAACAAGGATTTTTTAAAAAGTGTATTTATTTTGAGGGGGAGAGAGAGAGAGAAAGAGAGAGAGAGAGAGGACAGGTGTGCAGGGAAGGGCAGAAAGAGAGAGAGAATCTCAAGTAGGCTCCCTATATGGGGCTCAAACTCACGAACCGTGAGATCATGCCCTGAGCTGAAATCAAGAGTCGGACGCTTGACCGAGCCACTCAGGCGCCCCTGTGCAGTTGGGACTTTATGGAGGCTTTCTCACCCAGACACGATCAGTTATTAACTCTACTTCCAGCCCTGTTTGCTCTCTGGAGGATACGGGGTGGGGCTAGTTTAAATTAATACCAACTCAGCTTTAAGAGAATACAAACACTCTTATACAGCTCTTTATTTCCCCACTTCATGTTGTCACAAGTTACATCTTTATACATTGTGTGTCTATTAGCATAGATTTATAATTGTTGTTTTGAGTATTTTTTTTCTCATCAGATAGGAAGAAGAAGAGTTACAAACCCAGAATGCAATAATACTGGCTGTTATTGTTATCTGTGTAATTCCCTTTAGCACTCTTCTTTATTTCTTCACATGACTTTGAGTTACTCCCTTGTGTTTTCGTCCCTTCAGACATGCCTTGCTGATGGATCTGTTAGCAGCAGTTTCCAGCTTTTGTTTGGGAATGTCTTCATTGTTCCTTCATTTTTTTGCAAGATAATTTTGTTGGATATAGAATTCTTGGTTGATAGCTTTGTTCTTCTAGCACTTTATATATGTCATCTTACCACCTTCTAGGCTCATGGTTTCCGCAGAGAAATTGGTTGTTAATCTCACTGGGGATCTCTTGTGTGTGGCTAGTTGTTTATTTCTTGTCACTTTCAAGACTATGTCTTGGGTTGTGGCATTTTAGACTATATTTCGGTTTGGATCTCTTGCGTTTAACTTACTCAGAGTTCACTGAGTTTCTTGGATGTGTATATTCATGGCTTTTATTGAATTTGGGAAGTTCTGAGCCATTATTTCTTCACATATTCTCTCTATCCCTTTGTCTCTTTCCTCTCTTTTTGGGAGTCCTGTTATACACATGTTGGTATATTTGCTGGCATCCCACAAGGCACCTCACAGATTTTTCTTTCTGTTCCTCACTCTGAATAATTCTGTAAGTTTTAAGGCTGAAACAATGTTTAATTGTTCAAACAAATTTACTGTATATCTTCCTGGTGTATTGGACTTTGTGTTTTTATTAAGGATTCTTATTTATCTTAATGGTTTAATTATCTTGTGTTTTTAAATTTTAAATTAAAAAATTTTTATTATTGAAGTATAGTGACACACGGGGCACCTGGGTGGCTTAGTAGGCTAAGTGTCTGACTTCAGCTCAGGGCGTGATCTCGAGGTTCATGAGTTTGAGCCCTGGTCAGGTTCTGTGCTGACAGCTCAGAGTCCGGAGTCTGCTTTGGATTCTGTGTCTCTCTCTCTCTCTCTTTGTATGGAACATATTTTTCATTTTCTTTAAAGTTTATTTATTTATTTTTTGATAATCTTTACACCCAGCGTGGGGCTCAAACTTATGACCCTGAGATCAAGAGTCACATGCTCTTCTGACTGAGCCAGCCAGGCACCCCGGAACATATTTTTTATTAAAAAATTTTTTTAAGTTTATTTATTTATTTTTGAGAGAGAGCGAGTGGGGGAGGACAGAGAGAGAAGGAGAGAGAGAATCCCAAGTAGGCTCTACACTGTCCGATGTGGGGCTCAAACCCACAAACCATGAGATCATGACCTGAGTAGAAACCAAAAGTTGGATGCTTAACTGACTAAGCCATCCAGATGCCCTAGGTATTTTTCTTTTTTGTTGTTGTTGTTGTTAGGTATTTTTTAAAAACTTACATCCAAATTAGCATATAGTGCAACAATGATTTCAGGAGTAGATTCTTTAATGCCCCTTACCCATTTAACCCATCCTCCCTCCCACAACCCCTCCAGTAACTCTCTCTTTGTTCTCCATACTTAAGAGTCTTTTATATTTTGTCCCCCTCCCTGTTTTTATGTTATTTTTGCTTCCTTTCCCTTATATTCATCTGTTCAATGTCTTAAAGTCCTTATATGAGTGAAATCATATGATATTTGTCTTTCTCCAACTGACTAATTGGCTTAGCATAATACCCTCTAGTTCCATCCACATAGTTGCAAATGACAAGATTTCATTCTTATTGATTGCTGAGTAATACTCCATTGTATGTATGTACCACATCTTCTTTATTCATTCATCCATCGATGGACATTTGGGTTCTTTCCATACTTTGGCTATTGTTGATAGTGCTGCTATAAACATTGGGGTGCATGTGCCCCTATGAAACAGCACACCTGTATCCCTTGGATAAACACCTAGTGGTGCNGATTGTATTTTTAACAAATGTTGAAATGGTGCTTGTAAACGGCATGTAGTTGGGTTTATTTTTTAATACTGTCTGATCATCTTTGCCTTTTATTTGAGTATTAATTCTGTTTATATTTAATGTAATTACTTAGTGTTTTGGATTTAAATCCATCATATTGCTGTTTGCCTTCCACGGTTCCACCTATACTCCTTTTTTTATTCTTTATTTTCTTCTTTTGGATTGATTACATTTATTTCTTCATTCTTTCTTTGCACTATGTATTAACTTTATCTTTTTTTTTTAAATATTTTTATTTATTTCTAGGAGAGAGACAGACAGCGTGAGCAGGGGAGGGTCAGAGAGAGAGGGAGACACAGACTCTGAAATAGGCTCCAGGCTCTGAGCTGGCAGTCAGCACAGAGCCCGACGCGGGGCTCGAACCCACGAACAGCGAGATCATGACCTAAGTGAAAGTCGGATGCTCAACCGACTAAGCCACCCAGGTGCCCCTTAACTTTATCATTACATATCATTTTACTATTCATTTAGTTATTAGCCTAGGGATTAGAGGATGCCTTATTTGCTTATCAAAGTTAACATAAAGTAATACTTTTTGTCACTTCTGGACAAGGCACTTTAATTTTTTTGTCTTATTTTCAAATTAAGTGTTATTATTGTTTGTATTTTAAGTCTCTCAATATTTTAATTCTGTAAGACTTTGTTATTATTATGTATTTACACAGTCAGCATTCATTTATGTCTAACTACATATTTGCTGTTTCTGTTGCTCTTCATTTATTTATTCTTATCTTTGAGTTTCCATCTTGGGTCATTTTTTCTATCTGAAGAGTATCCTTTGGCTTTTTCTTTAATACAGGTCCACTTGTGACAAGTTCTCTCAGTTTTTGTTTTTCTGAAAGTGCCTTATTTCATCTTTGTCTTTGAAGTATTATTTTCACTGGTATAAAATTCTAGGTAGCTGGTTATTTTCTATCAGCACTTTGAAAACATCATTTCATTATCTTCTGGTTCTTATCTTTTATGTTGAAATGTCAGCTGTAAATTGTTTCTTTTGTGAACACAATTTAGTTTTTCCCCCTTTGGCTTTTTTAAGATTTTCCTCTTTGCTTGTGGTTTGCATAATTTTTAAAAGTGTGCTTAGCGGTTTTTGTTTTGTTTTAATATTGCTTGGGATTTGTGGCACATTCTTTTTATTTTTAACTTTTTTTAAAACTTCTTTTTTTTAACATTTATTTATTTTTGAAAGACAGAAAGACAGAGCGTGAGCAGGGTAGGCTCAGAGAGAGAGGGAGACACAGAATCTGAAGCAGGCTCCAGGCTCTGAGCTGTCAGCACAGAGCCCAACACAGAGCCTCATGAACCTCACAAACCGTGAGATCATGACCTGAGCCAAAGTCAGCTGCTCAACTGACTGAGCCACCCAGTTTGTTTGTTTGTCTGTTTGTTTGTTTTTAAAGTAGGCTTCACACCTAACATGGGGCTTGAACTCAGAACCCTGAGGTCAAGAGTTGGATGCTGTAAACCAACCGAGCCAGCCAGGCACCCCAAAGAATTATTGTTCATTTTTCTAGGCATGCTAAAAATACTGTGGTTATGCATTTTTTTCTTTCCTTTTCTTTAAGTAAGCTTCATGCCCAGTGTGGAGCCCAACATGGGGTTTGAACTCACGACCTTGAAACCAAGGCCTGAGCTGAGATGAAGCATCAGATGCTCAACCAACTGAGCCACCCAAGTGCCCCTGGTATTTGTAGTATATTCTATCAATCTGTCTTCAAAAATGTATTTTTTTTGCTCTAGCTTATTATCAGTTTCCCATTTTATTTATACTTATTTATATTTATTATTTAATTTTTTAATTCAACTACAGTTGACATGCAATGTTAGTTTTAGGTGTACAAAATAGTGATTTCACAAATCTATACATTACACAGTGCTGACCATGGTAAGTATAGTTGCCGTTTGTCAAATGCAAGGTCACTACAATATTACTGACTATATTCTCTATGCTGTACTTTTTATCTCTGTGACTTATTTATTTTATAACTAGAAGTTTTATCTCTTAATCTTCTTCACCTATTTTTGTCCATCCTCCCAACCTCCTTCCCTCTGGCAACCATCAGCTTGCTCTCTATATTTATGGGTCTATTTCTTACAAATCTGTCTTGATGGCTTTTGTCAGTTTTAGAAAATTCTCATCCATTCTTTCTTTTTTTTTTTTAAATTTTTTAATGTTTTATTTATTTCTAGGAGAGAGAGAGAGACAGCGTGAGCAGGGAAGGGTCAGAGAGAGAGGGAGTCACAGACTGAAACAGGCTCCAGGCTCTGAGCTGGCAGTCAGCACAGAGCCCGACGCGGGGCTCGAACCCACGAACCGCGAGATCATGACCCAAGCGAAAGTCGGACGCTTAACCGACTAAGCCACCCAGGCGCCCCACTCATCCATTATTTCTTTTGAATTGTCTCTCTCTCCTCTCCTGGCTCTCTAATCTCCTGGTCAGATTTTTTCACCATATCTCAGATTTTTCTTACACCTTTTCTTGTGTATTTCCATCCTTTTCTCTCCTCTCTCTCTCTCTTTTTTTTTTAAGTTTATTTATTTTGAGAAAGAGAGAAAGTGCATGCGTGCAACTGGAGGAGGAGCAGAGATAGAAGGAGAGGGAGAATCCCAAGAAGGTCTTGGTCAGTGTGAAGCCTCATGTGGGGCTCAGTCTTAAGACCGCAAGATTACAACCTGAGCTGACATCAAGAATTGTATGCTTAACCGACTGAGCCACCCAGACACCCCCCCTTTTATAATATATATTTTTTTATTAAGTAAACTCCACATCCAATGTGGGGTTTGAACTCATGATCCTGAGATCAAGAGTCACATGCTCTACCGACTGAGCCAGCCAGGTTCCCTGCTTTTGTTTTTGTGTAATTCAATCTGGATATTTTATTCTGCCTTATCTTCCAGTTTTCTAATTCTCTCTTCAGTGGCATCTAAATGGCTTTTATACCTCTCCAATGAGTTCATTTTTCAGTTAGTTTATATTTCATTTCTATGATTTTCCAGTTATTTTATATTTCATTTCTACAATTTTCATTTGATTCTTTAAAAAATTCAGTTTATCTGATAACTGTTGCTATATAATGAACCATCCCAAAACTTAGTAGTTTAAAACAACAGTGAATGTGCTAGCTGGCAATTTTGGCTGGGCTCAGCTGGACTACTCTTTTGGTTTCTGCTTGTATCACTCATGCATATATGGTCAGCTAGCTGTCAGGATGGCTGGAGATGACAGATCTAGGATGGCCTCACCTGTGGTCATTAACATGTCAGCTAGACAAGGTTCCATGCAAACAAGTAGAAGTGGGCAGTGCCTCTTCAGACATAGGCTTAGAATAGGCACAACCTCATTTTTGCTGCCATGTATTCAGAAGGCCAGCCCAGTTATAGGAGATAGCGAAGCAAACCCCATCTCATGATGATGAGAGGAGCTACAAAGTCACATTGCAAGGGTATGTCTGGTTTTGCATTCTATCACACTGATTTTCTGCTGAAATTTTCAAACTTTAAAATTTAATTCCTTGAAATATTAAATATAATTACCTTAAAGTTTATGACTCATAATTCTGTTACTTAGATGCCCCTTGAGCCTATTTCTATTGCCTATATTTTCTTTTGGGTTTTGGACATGTTTCCTCTTCTTAATGCTGGCTTGTTTTTTTAATTTCATTTTGGACATTATGTATGAAAAATTTAGAAATAATTTAATGCCCATGTTGATATTATTTTCCTTCAGGAATAATTTATATTTGCCTCTACTAGACAGCCAGCCAGGAAATTCTAGGTCACTTTAATCCAGTTCAGAGTTGATATCGTTCAAAACTAGGCTTCAGTTCCTATGAGATCTTGTCTACTTCTTGTTCACTCTTACTCTCAGTGTGTATCTTGTCAAACCCAAATCTGATGGATTTTAAGGATACCCATTTCTTAACACAAGGTTCCTGAACTCCATGTTCCTTTAGTTCCTTGAATTTATTGCAAACTTCCAGGGAATAGGACTAAAAAATGCTGGTCTTACCTCTCTGAGTTTCCTTCTTCCAGATCTTGGCCCCATAATATTTCACTGTTTTATTAGCTCCCTGATGCATTTGGCAACATGCTTTTATATTTTGCTAATTTTTTTCCTAAGTATTTTTTAAAATATTTTTTACTTATTTCTAGGAGAGAGAGAGAGAGAGACAGCATGAGCAGGGGAGGGTCAGAGAGCGAGGGAGATACAGAATCTGAAGCAGGCTCCAGGCTCTGAGCTAGCTCTTAGCACAGAGCCCGATGGGGGGCTTGAACCCACGATCCGTGAGATCATGACCTGAGCCGAAGTCAGACGCTCAACCAACTGAGCCACCCAGGCACCCCTAGAATTAGAATTCTTTAGATGATTATTTATCTTAACTATTCAATATATGCTGTGAAATAACAGTATGTTCTGCTCTCAGATCACAAACTCTCTGCAGTCAGGAACCATGTCTTAAACACAAACAGCCTCCAATTCTTCAGGGCTCTGGTTACACTGGGGATTGTAACCAGTGGGGATTGTTCTAAGAATCTCTGTGCTATGTTTAATAGGTTGGCCTGTTCTCATATATAGGACTGTGGGAGACAAAGGCACGGTGTCTGTTTCCGGTTTGACAATGGGCAGAGCCAGTTCAAATCATGAGAATAGGAATAGAAATCCCATGTGTTTTCTTTGATTTTGTTTTTGTTTTTAAAGATTTTTTTAAAAAAGTAATATCTACATCCAACATGGGGCTCAAATTTACAGCCCTGAGATCAAGAGTCGCATGCTCTACTGACCGAGCCAGCCAGGTGTCCTGGAACTCTGTGTGTTTTATTCATGGGAGTGTCAAGATCAAAGAAGTACAGTCTATCAACCAAATAGTAATTAAAGTTTCTTTATTTACTCCGGCTCCTGAAGAAATGGCAAGGGGAAGGTGTGGTTGGGAGTGAGTGCATTTATAATGCATACAGACATCTAAAAATCTCCTCCATTGCTCTCCCCTCAATGTCCTCTATGTTAACAGAGTTGTTTGTATACCAACCTCTGTCTCTTAGTCTCTCTTCCAAATTCTTTCTGACCCTCTCTGGCAGACCTTTCTATTTCTGCATCCATGGGGCCATGCCACATAGCTTCCCTGCCAAAAATGGCCACTGGAACTTCCGGTTTTCTTCATGGACAGCACTGGGCTTTCCTAGGGTAGGCAACAGCAAGCAGCTCTGTCACACCCCCATTGATTAGCATACTTCTTCTTCTTCTTATTTTTACAAATAGTTTATTGTCAAATTAGTTTCCACATAACACTCAGTGCTCATCCCCACAAGTGTCCTCCTCCATGCCCATCCCCCCTCCCCCCCACATCCATCAGTCCTCAGTTTTTGTCAGCATTCAAGAGTCTCTCATGGTTTGCCTATCTCCCTTTCCCCCACCATTTCCCCCCTTCTTCTCCCCCTTGTTCCTCCGTCAAGTTCCTCCTAATCCTCCTATACGTGCAAACATATGATATTTGTCCTTCTCTGCCTGACTTATTTCACTCAGCATAACACCCTCAAGGTCCATCCATGTTGCTACACATGGCCAGATTTCATTGTTTCTCATTGCCATGTAGTATTCCATGGTATAGATAAACCACATCTTCTTGATCCATTCGTCCGTTGATGGACACTTAGGCTCTTTCCATGTTTTGGCTATTGTTGAGAGTGCTGATTAGCATACTTCTTGATCCCTAGAGAGGACAAGTGCTGGGATACACCAAGGCAGTGTACTTTAATTTGTCTCTAATTATTCTTTAGGGAGCAATACTCATGGAGGCTTTCTAGGGACTAGAAAATTGGCAAACATATTAATAAGTAATGACCACAGTTTGATGTGCTGAGTGCTACAAGAGAGGGTTATGAATCTCTCTGTGGGTGGACAGCGGAGTGAGCTATGGATTCAGCTTGCAAGGTCAGTCATACTGGGTCTGGCCCTTCAGAATTTCCAGCAGTCACCGCTGACCACTAGTAGCTGCACCTCAGTGCTGCAGGGAGGGAGTCACGTCAGATATGGTGTTTATAACATTGTGGTTAAGAGTCCATCCTGTAAAGACAAATTGATTGGATTTCAAGATCATCTTTCTCACCGTGTAGCTTGGGTTAGTTACTTTTAAGTTCTTTCTAACTCAGTTCTTTTTCACCTGTAAAATGAGAATAAAAACTCTCATAAGGCCACTGTTAAAACATGTAGTTCAATATAGTTAAAACATATGAAGTGTTTAAAATCTGCTGTCCCACAGTAAGAAGTCAAGAGGTCTTAGCCACGATGACTGGCTGGTGGGCTCCTTCAAACAAGGGGGACAGAGCTTGGGGAGAGAGGAGGCAGGAAAAGGAAGTACACTTCCAGGCTATGTTAGGCTCTGGGCTCCTCATACATGGTCCCATCCTCTTAGCTCAAGAGAAGTCACATCCGATTGCCCACAGTGCTCAGGCTGACACCCTTCCTACCTCCTCCAGCTGGGTTCTCTTTTCTAGAATGCCGAGTTTCTGCTGAACGTGTGGTTGGACTCTCAGGAGTGCCTCTCAAGCTACAGCCTCCCCCGATAGAGACAGAGAAACTAATCTCTGTTGAATGGAAGAGGCAGGTGCCCCCAGCTTCGGAATTTTCTTTGATACTGAAATGGAAGAATATGTCTAATTGTTACACCTATGAAAATTGGACTTTGAATCACATCAACAAGAAATTCAATTTTATAACCACGAACTTTAGTCTTATCATCCAGGCAGCTGAGCATCAGGACAGCGGCTTCTACATCTTAGCGGTGACTGATGAGGTTGGAGAAGTTAAGTGTCACGAGTTCGAGGTTTCCGTATTTGGTGAGTTCCAGAACAGCTCAGCCTGCCCCTCGACGCCTGTAAGGCCTTTATTTCCAGTGCCTTTCTGACCAGACTCTCTGCTTCCAGATCATGTAGGGGAGCCCCACATATTACAGGACCAGAAGGTCCTGGATGGAGGGAGGTGCCAAGTGATTCTGTCCTGCTCCGTCTCCAGAGGTGGTAATGTGAGCTATGACTGGTATAGAGGCAGTAGGCTGATAGAGACAGCAAGGAATCTCAGCAGATTGGAGGACCAGATCGATGCCAACAGCTCGCATACATATACCTGCAATGTCAGCAACTCGGTCAGCTGGGTAAACCACACCTTCATCCAGCACTGCCGGAGCGACTCCAGGCACTCCAAGCGTAAGTGGAGCACTTTGGACTCTAACAGGGGCTGAAAATGTTGGACCCCATGGCCAGGCTCATGCCAGAGACACTTGGGCACGTGAGATCCCTTGGCTGCCTCCTCAAGTGCCTCGCAGCATCTCTTCGGGGCAGTCCTGGTCTCTGGGCACACAGTTGCCATAAACCAGCCCTATCTTAGTCTGGGAAGAATTTTATCCCCATCAAGAATCTCCCAGGAGATGTGAGTTCTCCCTTCATTTCAGGGAATGCTTGTTTGATGAGTCACAGCCCTGCTATGGCTGGTGATCATCCCTTCCTTCCTCGGAGAAATTGTTGGAGAACTTGCTTCCTCCTCCCGAATGATACCCCCCCACCCCAGGCCATGTAGTTCCCTGAGAGGTAACAGCAGTGCCCTGGGGCATGGGAATATCAGGATAATCACAAGGGCTCCTGGAAGAGTTCTTGGTTTATTGCTTATTCTCATCCTAAGAGTTACCCTGAGTTAAGTTTGCACCAATTTTTATCAGGTAAATAAAGACCCTAATGTGTCATCACCATGGGCATTGTAGGCAAAAACCTACGTGCTGTCCCTGTCCTTAAAGAACTTACAGCCAAATAGGGGCAAGAAAACTAGGCATTCCTGGGCAAAAAAGAAACGAACAAGCTGAAGCGATTTGGAGTGACAGGGACACTGGCTTTTGGGTCATGTCAGCTATGGTTTCATGATTCACTAGCTCTGGGATCTCAGGCAGTTTCCCTAACCTCACTGAGCCTCAATTTTTCTACTGGGTGATATGAGGGATGATAACAGGTACCTCCCAGGATTGCTGGTGAGATTAGATGAGGTAATGTTTGTGAAGAGTACGTAATTCCTTTCCCCTCTCCCCTTGCCGGTGGGCTTACACATCAGGCTACATGCGTGACATAGCCGTTAAATGTAGAAGTTCAAATGAGGAAGAACAATGGAGGCAGAGTGGAGGGAAGAAGAAATAGGAGAATTTCCCAGCACATAGTGGGACACAATAAATTTTGTTGAGTTAAGAAGAGAATGGACAGATGTAACGTATGCTGTGCCAGATGATTTGTAAATATTAGATCATGGAATCAATGCCCTTATGTAGATAACATTATCTCCTTTTGAAAAATGTTTATTTTTGAGAGAGAGAATGTGAGCAGGGGAGGGGGAGAGAGACACACACACAGAATCTGAAGCAGGCTCCAGCCTCTGAACTGTCAGCACAGAGCCCGAGGCAGGGTCTGAAGTCACAAACTGTGAGATTGTGACCTGAGCTGAAGTCAGATGCTTAACCTACTGAGCCACCCAGGCGCCCCAACATTTTCTCCTTTTATAAGTGAGAAAATGGAGGCTCAGAGAAGTTAAGGGACTTGCCCAAGGCCAGGGAGACAGGCCTGTCAGATATTAGTATCCATGCTCTTAGCATCACTCAGGGGAGGTCACCCCACTGCACAGAGAGACAACCTTGCTGATGAACTCAACGGGGCCTCAGAGAGGAGTTGGGTCTGAGGCAAGTCCTGTGGCAGACAGGTGGGAAGGGAGAAGAGAGAAGGCTGAGAGCTCAGGCCTCATGCTTTCCATGTCCCTAGAAGATGAGTTTCTGCACTTATTGGGGATCATCGTGGTCTCTCTAATCATACTGTTCCTGTGCGCCCTCATCGGCTTCTGTGTGTGGAGGAGGAAGAGGAAGCAGCCAGGTAAGTGGAGGGTCCCCAGGACGTGCTGTTGCCCCACCTGACATCCCCAGCGCATACGCCTGGGAGCACAGCACCTGCTTCTTTTCTGGAGCGTTGGGATGTGTGTGTGCATGTGAGGGGTGGAGAGGAAACAGTGCTGCCCGGCTCTTTTTCCCAGCTCGCACCTTTTGGGGTTCCTCGAGGTGTTTACAGCCCAAGGTGCAGATTTGCTTGCTGGTGGCTGGTTTGCTGGGGGCCTGCCCAGCCTGATGGAGTAGGTACGGCGGGCGGTTGCTGGTCCCATGCTCCGCGGGTATTCTGGGGAGAGCACTAATCTGCCTCCTTTCTAGAACCTTTCTCGAGGTCTTGGCCATCTGGGATGGAGGCGGGACCATGAGAAGCAGAAGCCTGGACGGGACGCCCTCTGGAGTTCTCTACATCTCTGTCCCTGCTGCTTTTCTCTCACAGAGTCCAGACCAGAGGAATTTCTGACAGTTTATGAAGACGTCAACAACGTGCAAATTAGAAGGAATCAAGTACGGTACCCTAGGGCTCGGGGTCTCTCTTCATGGGCCTGGCAAATGCTTCTTGGGAGGACGGCCATCAGGAGCAGCGACATTAGCGCCCTGGCCAAGTGATCTGTAGCCTTTCCATCTATCTTCCCCCAGCAGCCTCCTAGCTCTGGCTGTGGAAGAAAAGCAGAAAACAGTAGAAAACCTGCTGAGAAGGATGGAGCCTGACAAAGCTCCAGCAGAGGGCAGAACTCTGCTCTTGCGTCAGAGGCCCCCCCTCCCCGTGTCCTCGTTTCTGCCCAGGCTCTCCAGCTGGGCTAACCCCTGGGAAGAATCCAGCTTTCTCGTATTTTGCGCCTTTGCGCCTGGCCACGACTTTTCGTGCCCTTGCAAGTCCAAGTTTACTTTTCTGAGTCCCTTGATTGTTGCCCAGGCTGCGGAGGATGCCAGCCTGAGCAGCCAAAGCTTAAGAGTGTGGCAGCTGGCTCAGTGGTCTGCATTCACGGCATTTTGGGAAGAAACCTGAGTCTGGCTGAGGTGCTAGAGAAAGGAACCAGGTTAGCCAGCCTCGGCAGGCAGGCGCCAACACTGTCTGGAGCCAGGGAGGGAGTGGTTCNGGGAGGGTTGGGGAGGCTGAGCAGGGGAGGGAACTGCCCAAGGGTGCAGGCTGCCGCCCATCGCTCTGTCCCTGGACAGGGCAGGAAGTGGTGACAGACCTGGGGGGGAAGGCCGTGGCTAACCGAACTGCCCAGTGGGCCAGGGTGGGTGGGGGAGAGGAAGGGCCCTCTTCCTATCCCCATTCCTTGGTGCTGGGCCTGAGGAGGTGAAGCAGGAAGTCACAGGGGCTGGGCTCATCCCAGCTCTGCCACATGCGTGAGGCCTCGTAGAACAGAGAAGCCACTTCCCTCAGGTCTGGGCTCGGTGGGAACCATGAATTGGGGCAGCTACCCAACCCCCTCCGTTTCCTTGCTCAGCAGTGGAATAATGGAGTGTGGAACACAAAGGATTTTTGTTTCTCCCATCACTACAGGCACTGGGACAAATTCCTGAGGGCAAGTGCATCTAACTGCAGTCACTGAAGCCCAAGTGCTCGTGACAAATTGCCCCTCCTTTTGGTGAAGCTCTATGAAGGCGAACAGAGGAAAGTAACTATTTAGAGTATAAGAAACCTCTTGGGAGATTCAGGCCTGTTTCTCTGCTTCTGACTCAGGAGCTCCTCCCTCTGGGACCTCATCCCAGGCTGGCTTCTCCCTCCTGGCTCCAGGGTTCTGTCCGAAAGCCCAAGTCTCAGGTTCATGTGGCCTTCCTCTGGGGCCCGGTTCTGACCTTTCTGGAGACACTTCACTGAGGTCTGGGTAGAAAAGAAAAGCAGGGAATTCCTGTTTCTCACCAGATGCCCACGACTCTTTAGCCTCCAAGGAAGGCTGCTATTTTTCTGCTCCTCTTAGCTTCTTCCTTGTCTAAGGAACCCTGTTTGCCTCCTCCGGCTCCCCATCAGAGCTCAACCGGGCAATATGCACTCGGGAGTGGGCAACATGAAATGCCTTCAAGCCAGTCTCCTGTGCGCAGGAAGGGAACAGAAAAGGCACATGCCTTTGGCCTTGTGTCCAGGGCTTCACCCAGCTCCGTAGCTGCCCAGGGGCTGGCTTGAGGCCAAGGGCAAACTGGCTGCCGAGGCTGGATCTAGAGAGGGGCTTTCAAATGGTGAAAACCTCTGAATTTCAAGCCCCTGAAGTAAGGCTCAGATCACAGCCCTACTCAGGGCTCGGCCCATTCTCAATGGTTATGTGGCAAAGGCAAGTTTCTAAGTTACCAAAGTGAAGCAAGTGACAGGAGACCCCTTAGACAGGGTCACTTGGTGGTATCCTTTCAAACCGGGGTGGTTCCTTGCATGTGACCCTGAACGACTCCAGTGCGAGTCTTTCTTTTTACTGTTTCTCCCCATCCTGGGATGATTAATGACCACCTCCTTCCAGAAGCCCCTCTTTAAAACATTTTTTAAATGTTTATTTATTTTAGAGAGAGAGAGAAAGAGAAAGAGAGAGACAAGGAATGAGTTGGGGAGGAACAGAGAGAGATGGAGACACAGAATCCAAAGCAGACTCCAGGCTCTGAGCTGTTAGCGCAAAACCCAACACAGTGTTCAAACCCACAAGCTGTGAGATCGTGACCTGAGCTGAAGTTGGACACTTAACTGACTGAGCCACCCAGATGCACTCCCCGCCCCTTTAAAATGTTTATTTATTTTGAGAGAAGAGAGAGAGAGGGAGAAAGCAGGCAGGGGAGGGGCAGAAAGGGAGAGAGAGAATTCCGAGCAGGCTCTGTGCCATCAGTGCAGAGCCTGACGCTGGGCTCAATCTCACAAACTGTGAAATCATGATCTGAGCCAAAATCAAAAGTCAGACGCTTAACAGACTGAGACTTTTACTATTTCTTGTGCAGGAGGAGAAGCTGAATCCCCCTGGAGAAGGGAACACCATCTACTCCATGATCCAGTCCCAGGTACCATTCTGCTTTCTCAAATCCATTCCATACCTGTCTATGGGGCTTCCTAATGCCTTTCGGAAGCTCCCGCTTTTGAATGACGGAATAAGAGCTTGATGCTCCTAGAGTCTAAAAGGCAGCTTGGCCTCAGGTGTTTGAAGTTGTTTGAAAGACCCATGTGGCTCTGAAGTGTCTTGGCAGAGCTGAACAGGGCCAGGAAATCTGAGGCAGGCATTCTTTCTCTCTGCATGCCTGCAGCAGGTGTGACCCAGATAGTTAGTATGAAGAGGGAGCTTGTCACGGCACCCAGCTTCTGTTCTCCCTCCTGGCTACTATCAATACTGGGGGCCCTTATAGTTTTTTAAAAATCTCTGTTCCTTATTATATCTGTTTTCAGGAAAGAACAGATCTGGGTTTTTCTCTTTTATTATGACTTAACAAGAACATTTATTAAGTACTTACTATGTCTATTTTCATTTTTATATTTTTAATTTATTTTTTATTTAGTTCTTAATGTTTTATTTAGTTTTTGAGAGAGAGAGAGAGATAGAGAGAGCAAGGGAGGGACAGAGAGAGGGGAGAGACAGAATCCAAAGACAGGTTCCAGGCTCTGAGCTAGCTATCAGCACAGAGTCCAACACAAGACTCAGATCCACATACTCAAGATTATGACCTCAGCTGAAGGTGGACACTCAACTGACTGAGCCACCCAGGTGCCCCTCTATTTTCATTTCTTTAAAGTTTATTTTATTTACTTAGAGAGAGAGAGAGAGAGAGAGCCCTGAAGGGACAGAGGGAGGGAGAGAGAAGGAATCACAAGCAGGCTCTACACTGTCAGTGCAGAGCCTTACATGGGGCTTGAACTCATGAACAGTGAGATCATAACCTGAGCCCAAGAGTCAGACGCTGAACCGACTGAGCCACCCAGACGCCCCTATTTCTATTTCCTTAATGAATCTCACAAAACAGTCTCATGAAGTAGGTCTAATACCACCTCCATTTCCCAGATGAGGGAACAGACACAGGTTAACTAATGTGCTCCAGGCCACATAGTCAGGTAGTTGGCAAAGCTGAGCTAAAAGGCTTCTGAGCCTCCACTCCACCTGTCCCTCCCCATCTCTAACATTTTGGGATTAAAGAATTCAGCCATTAAACTGGAGAAATATCCTCTAATTTTGGCAGCTAAAATGACATTACAACCTAGGCCAGGGTATCTCTCTCAAGGGTAACAGTGCCTGCCTCTAGGTGGCCAGTGATGAAATATTTCTGATTAAAATGACTTAAAGTTTTTTAATTTTTAAAAATTAAAACCTACTCTTTAAAAAAATGTTTATTTGTTTTTGAGAGGGAAAGAGAGAGAGAGCATGAGCAGGGGAGGGGCAGAGAGAGGGAGAGAGGGAATCCCAAGTAGGGTCCTCACTGTCAGCACGGAGCCTGATGCAAGGCACAAACTCACCATGGAGTGAAATCAAGGATCAGAGGCTCAACTGACTGAGCCACCCAGGTGACCCTAATTCTTTATTTTTTAAAGAATTAAGTCCTGAAGGAGCAACCTCTTGAATTTGGTGGCCAAGCTACAGGGCAAAGAAAATCACTGGGGGATAGTAATAGGCTTCAGAGAAAGATCAAGAGAAGGGGGAAGAGGAGAAGATGAATGGGGTAGAGAGGAAGGGAGGACAATGAAGGAAGAGAGGAGCGGAGGGAGGAGGGAGGGAAGCGCTCAACTCTCATGGCCACTCTGGAATTCCCAAGTTGGGGGTTGCCTCTTCCTGCTCCCCATAAGATAATGGGATTCACTGATAGTGGGTCAAAGTCAAGGAGCCTTAAAGAGAGATGCAAGATACCTGCCAGTTTTCTGGCTTTGGCCACATTGGGTTCCCACAAAAGGAATCTGAATAAATGCAAGGAAGAGCTCATCTCAGATCGAGATGTTGAGTGAGAAAGAGCCTCTCCCTCTGGAGTTCTTAGAAGGAGGATGGTTACCTGCCTCTAAGAACACGTGGTTCAGTGCAGAGAAGGAAAGCATGTTGCCAAAGGGAGACATTTGAGGTGTTGAGGAAAGCACTGTGGAGAGTCTGGAGTTTAAGTTCTGCTTCTACTGTGAATCTACTGTCTGACTTGGACAATTTACCCTTTAGGAGCCTCATCTGTAGAATGGGGTAAGTGGTGATCATTCGTATCGTATAGGTGTGTTATAAGGGTTGGGGGAGACTACGTACACAATAGGTGCTGAATGAATATCAGCTATCTTTATTGACACAGCAGGGCTAGCATTCAGGTTGTCTGACCTCCTGACAAGGGCAGGGCTCCTTTGACTAATACTGTGAGCTCTGTCTGGGAGGAATTGGGAGGAGGGGTAGAAGAGGTGACCTCCCCACCTAGGATTGTGCCGAAACCATGCTGCTGAAATTCTTTTCCTTGTTTTCTCATTAGCCTTCTGCTTCCACATCACAAGAAACAAATACCTTGTATGCACTGGTACAGACTTCCCGGAAGGTAAGTCTCTTTCTCTAGGGGGTGCTGTGGGTGCAGATGTTTACTTTGCGTGTGCATAGGCAGGTGCATGTTTGCCTAGTGTGTGTGCGCTTCCGTGTGAGTTGTCTTCCGTGTGTGTTTCTGAGCAGCTCGGGTTAAAGGGCTCTATTTAAATGTTAATGGGCCAACTAGAAATGCATTTCTGGTTCTATTTGGAGAAAAATAACAGGTTGGTGGCTAAGAGAACAGTGGATTAAAGGGCTTTCTAGGAGTTTCTGTGAGACAGTCAGAGGCAGAAAGGTAGTGCTTTGTGTAGAGGGACAATGGAGTCCTCAGGAGGTCAGCTGAGGTTATAGCGGCGAGAGACACTAGAGGGATTTCCAAGGTGGGAGAATATAGCCCAGAGCCAGAGGAGTAGCCTGGACCTAAAGAGACACAATGGTGACTTTCAGCAACCAGAAAAAGGTTCTGGTCAGTCATCTGCTGGTGGGGGGCTCTAGGCTGAGGCAACCCATCATAGTCCCCTTAAATCCTGATCTAAGCTGAGCTCACAACTCTTATGTGTACCTGGTGCCCATGGTCATCTTTTCACCTTGGATGGGAGAGGGGTTGGAAGAATGCTTTTTCCGAGGCTGGAGTCACAGTATGAAGACACTAACTTAACATGGTAGTATGGGAAATTGGGAATATGCCGAACTGTAGAAGTGTTGAGTACACACAGGTCAGAGTCAAATGAGGGAGAGGTTTAAAACAGGTTTTAAGGCTTTTTTATTCACTGTCCTTCCAATAAGTCTTTCAATCAACTTGGATTCCACCATAAGAAAGATTTATATTGAAGTTATGTGCTGCAATACACGGACAAATGGATGGTCCCAGGCACCAGGGCCACATGCTCGGTGTTGTTATGGAGACTCTACATACTATTGAGAGTGCTGAATTTCAATGTTTCTAGTGTTTCACCATGATCAGGGTCAGGGTATGTGTTACGGTCAGTTCTTATGTGTGTGCTAAAACTTATGCTAAGGGTGTGTGCATTTGCTATGTGTTGATGAGATGCATGGTCGGAGGCGGTATTTGTATCAGGGCTGTCGGAGGACATGTGTGTATTTGCTGGGAATGTGTATATGTGTGTGCCTGAGGGGTATGTGGGTGTGGGATACCAAACTCTGAGTTTGGTTCAGAAATGTCATGTCACACAGAAGTATGTATTGTGCCTTCTTATGGAAACCATAAACTCCATTGTTTACTCTTGGGATAGGAGATTCTATTTACCTCTGGCTGTGGGTTCAGAGGTCTGTTCTGGGGCCTCACATCAGTTAGGAGTGGGACATTTCCCAACCTGAAGTTAAGCACTCTTTACCTTCTGAATTTCCAGTCTGAATCCAAGAAGAGCCACAGATCATCCCTCAATAATACTATCTATGAAGAGGTAAGATTCTAGAGTTCCTTCTGAATGGGTTCAGTGCCCATAGAAGAGCCTTGAAGTTGTATACTTGTGAAAAAGTCATGCATAGAGTCTCAGAGTTGTAGAGATTTTAGGGAACTTCTAATCCAACTTTTCATTTTAGAGACAAAGAAACTGTGGTCCAAGGGAAGTGAGGGTCTAATTCAAGGTCATATCATGTGTTGGTGTTGTATCCTACTGCGGAGCTTGGGTTTTACATTAGGGCTGTCCTCTGGTTATTCTCCCAGTTATGAGCCATACATTGGACATCTCTCCTTTCCAAGGTGTGTAGGGCAGGAGTGTGGAGAAGGGAAGATAAGTAAATCTAAATGATCTTCTAAAGTTAACAAGTGATTAGGAACCATTCTAGGACATAGGCCATCTTAAGCTGCTACTGGCGGTGGACACTATAAAGTAACCATTGATGTTGGTAGTTGAATTGATTCCCATCAGACCATTTAAGGAATGGAAAGTAGGGACTCAACAGTTGAGGGTGTATTGGAGGTGTATTATGTATATTGCAGCCTGATAGTGACTTCAAGTAAATTATCTCATTTGATCTTTACAGAATGCTATGGAGGTAGACATAATTATACTTCCCATTTATACTCAGAGAAATGAAGGCATGGAGGGCACTCCCACCCACTAGCCTCATGGTCCAATAAAGAGGTTGCCAGTGGTCATAGTGAGAAGGCAGATGGGTGTCTGCTGGGACTCCTGGCACTTCAGCTGTAGCCCCACATTAATGTCAACTGGACAGTCTAGTGTTGCAGAGGACACTGAGTGGGCCACCACAATCTAGGGTGGGGTCATGAAGAACTGTGGTGTGGTTAAAAAAACACTAGGGGGCGCCTGGGTGGCTCGGTTGGGCGGCCAACTTTGGCTCAGGTCATGATCTCACGGTTCGTGGGTTTGAGCCCTTCATTGGGCTCTGTGCTGACAGCTCAGAGCATGGAGCCTGTTTCAGATTCTGTGTCTCGCTCTCTGACCTCCCTCTGCTCATGCTGTCTCTTTCTCTCAGAAGTAAATAAAACGTTAAAAAAAAAACAAAACCACCCACTAGAATTGGAGCCAGGAGAACTGGATTCAAGCCCCTCCTTTATTTCATACTAGTCGTTGACCCTGAGTTATTTGTTGTACCACTCCAGGCTTCATTTTTTAAATTGTAAAATGGGGGGTAATAATTCATACCTCTCAAGGGTGTTGCGAAGATCTCCTATGGAAGGGTTTGAAGTTCTTCTTTTCTTCCACAGGTTGGAAAGAGACAACTCAAAGCCCAGAACCCTGGTCGACTGAGCCGCAGGGAGCTGGAGAACTTTTGTGTATATTCCTAGTTGCTGTCGCTGTTCTCTCCTCTCTTACATCCCAGCATCTGCTTTGGGACTCAGCCCAATGGATGATATCACATGAGTCTACAGAATGGTGCCTAGTCTGGAGAGGATATGGGAGTTTGTTCAGAGTCCACATCTTGTTTTGAAAATGATTTCTCTCAGCCAAGACGGTTAAATCATATCTCTCAACTTACAGACTGGACAAGAATGGGTGGAGAGGTTGGGTAGTTTGCAAAAGACTGCAAAACAGGTCCACAGACACACAGCAAGTCTCTCAAATGCTAAGCAAATGCAGAAGTGTTCTTGTTATTAGCATCAAGATCCCTCCCCCTGGATTTCTAAAGAGTTACTCATCTCTCTTCTTCTTTAATCTGAGATGACTACGTTTTTAGACCCTCCCCTTACCCAGGCCTATCTTCCAAAGGGGAAGGAAAGGTAATGGTGACTCAGAGGAAAAGAAACAGCTCCACCCCGTGAGGATGGACTAACTAGCTGTAAGCTGTAGGCAGCTTCTCCGAGGGATCAGACCTAGGCTTTCCTCAAATACAAAGGAAAACCTCCCCCAATGCATATTAAACCTTTCCTTCTGGCCTCTTGGTTACAAGGGAGAATGCAGGAGTGAGAGTAGATGGTGCGAAGTAAACCCATTTCTGAGTGGAAAAATCACCCTGAGCCCATGCTGTCCTAATAGCTGGGCAGTGAGACCAGTTTTTGTCTACAGTGTGATGTTTGATTATTAACACATTATTGATTAAAAACACATTATTAGAAATCTGTTTTAGCTTCTTCACAAATTCTTCACAATTAGAAACCATATTCTGTTGACGTGTTGAGTGCTGGTGAGTGCTCTCCACAGCACATGGTGGAGGTAAGACTCAGTCAGCCAAGCAGCTGGGAACTAGACACTCAGCTGGGCTCCCCAGAGTCCTCAGGCCAGACTCTTCCACAAGGCAGTGAGGACCAGGCCCGAGACTGGCTAAGCCCAGGAAAGGGATGAGGGTGAGCAGGAAGAGGTCCTACTCAGAGACCAGAGACCCCAACAGTGGCTATTGCATATGGAGCCTGGTTCTTCAATTACCCCACTCTGTATTTCTTTTCTGAATGTGCCCCCTCTGTATCCTGTGCTTTTCCTCTCTATCGCAGCCAAAGGACACTTATGCCCATCACTAAACACACGTCTATTTAATTCCTACTGGAGAGGGGTCGGGACTCCTTGTAAGCTGTCAGTGTCTCTCAGCCTTATTCACACTGGAGCAGATGATCCCAGGATTCCTGGATCCAGGGCCACTCAGTCTCATGGGGAAGAGCCACAGAATGCACTTGCTCATGTCCTGCCTTATCCCTGTCCCCTGGGAGCTGTGTGGCTGGTTGGCTGGCTTCCTTGAGACAAATGTGGACAGACCACATTTTGGAGTAGGTGTGAGGGGTAAAAACTAGGAAAACATATGCCAAAGGAGTATGGGGGTTCTGGAGCATGTATTGGAAGCTGAGTTGCAGCATCAGGAGTTTGGAAGCAGAAGGAGCAGGAAATGGCGGCTGTTGGAACATTTCAGATGAACACCAAAGACATTCATCATTGACTTGGCCTTTCATGAATCCTGTGTTGTGTGGAAATTGAGCTGGCCAGAGTTATCTAAGGAGCAGAAGAGATCCTATGGGCCCAGGGCTTTTTGGGATGCCGTATTCTGGAGTGTGATAATATACAACATCATCATATTATGTGTCTTCATTGAGCTTCTGTAATAATGCCTTACAAGGAAAATTATCCATGCAATGACCAGCCAGCAAGCAAGCAGTAATTAAACTTCTGCTGTGTATGAAGCACTGCTTGGCCCCTGGGAGTACCCACTGTAGGACACAGAAGATTTATTGACTCCACAGGCCACGTGCAGGAGAGTATGACACCAGAATTCCAACATTGAAGGACATAAATGGGCTTTGAGGTGCCTGGGTGGCACAGTTGGTTGGGTGTTTGACTTTAGCTCAGGTGCTGACAGCTCAGAGCCTGGAACCTGCTTCCGATTCTGTGTCTCCCTCTCTCTCTGCCCCTCCCCAGCTCGTGCTCTCTTTCTCTCTCTCAGAAATAAATAAACTTAAAACAAATTAAAAAAAAATAAATGGCTTCAAGGTGCATGTGACAGAAACATACACTATAGTATCATGAAAATAAGTCAAGGGTAGTACAACTCTCAGGAAGGGGAATAAGGTTGTGCTATAGTCTGAGGGAGAGGAGAGACACTATGACTGCTCTACATCCAGACCTGACAATAATGAGGGAAATTCTTTTGGGTGGATATGAGAAGCTTATGTGGAAGTGACATTTTAAGCCCTTAAAAAAGATATCAAAAGAGTGATACACACATATGATTAAGAAAATAAATCCGCAGTATAAAAAAGTATATAGTAAAAACAACCCAGTTCACTCCCCAGAAGCAGCCACTGATCTTTTTAATTTTTTAAATTTTTTAAACATTTATTTATTTTTGAGAGAGAGAGAGAGAGATGGGAGGGAGGGAGAGAGAGAGAGAGAGAGGATCCCAAGCAGGTTCCATGCTGCCAGAGTAGAGCCCGATGTGGGGCTTGAACTCACAAACCATGAGATCATGACCTGAGCTGTATTCAAGAATTGACCGCTTAACTGACTGAGCCATCCAGGTGCCCCGATATACATTTCTTCTTTATCCAACTGGTAGCATGTGATACACTCTGTGTTGGACTTTGTTCTTTCCGTTCTTAGAGCTCATTCCATATTAGTGCATATGAATCTTTCCTTTCTTTACAAAAGTGGCAGGGCTTGCTGTTGCCTGGACATGCCATCATGCATTTAGCTAGATTCTTCCTAAATGGACATTGAGGTTGTTTCTGTCTTTTTATTTAAACACTTTAATGTTTATTTTTGAGAAACAAAGACAGAGCATGAGTGGGGGAGGAACAGAGAGAGAGGGAGACACACATCTGAAGCAGGCTCCAGGCTCTGAGCTGTTAGCCCAGAGCCTGATGTGGGACTTCAAGTCACCAACAGCAAGACCTTAGCAAAGTTGGCCGCTTAACTGACAGCCACCCAGGTGCCCCTCTGTCCTTTTATTTTAAAAGATACTGCAGTGGGCATGATTTTACAAAGATCTTTGTGCCCATGAGTGAGAATCTCTATTGGATTCATTTTAGCACTTGTTTAGAAGACGGTGTGAAGATCCAGGGCCCTTTCAACCACACATGGCCAGCCTTGGCAAAGCTCTAAGGTTGTGCCTCTGAACTGAGAGGGGAAACTGAGCATGTGTGGAGACGGATGGAGCAGGGACATCTTGAAGGGCAGGGACCCCAAGAAGGAGCCTGTGTCTGATTTATTCATGGGCCTGGGAAATTACAAGGGTGAAAGAAAGGGGGAGGGTCAAATCCAGACATCTTTGAGACCCTGAAGGCAGTTCTGAAGTGCTATGTCTGTAGAGCACCAGGCCCTACACAGTCCAGAAGCCTCTCCAACCACAGGGAGGGAAGCAGCAGCTGGTTTTCTTTTCAGTTCAAATTTTCATAGGTAGGGGTTTCCGGAGATTCCAGATCATTCTGTTCCGGGGGCGGCACCACCTGTGAGCCAAAAGACATGCAAGAATATGATTAATAAAGTCTGGGAGGCCCTGGTTTCTTTACCCCTGTGCTTGTGAGAGAGGGAGGTAAGGCCAGGCTAGGATTGGTCCATGGTGTAGAAGTCAGATCATATGGACTGGCCCCACAAAGGAACAACCCATCAAGCTGATGGCAGGCATTTATGGGGACTCTCCTAATGGGAAGTTGACTAGGCTCTCTGTAAGGGAGAGAGAGGACAATTTAGTGCTTCTAGGTGAGGGGATACAAAAATGACAATAAAAGGCCTTGCTCTCAAGAAGCTATGGTCTAATGAACTCAGTCTCTTCCCCAGCTGGAGAAGCAAGACAAACATCGATGTAAAGATACTTCAGGTGGCTGAGGTTATGGATCAAAGTCATGGTCCAGACCATTATGCCTTCATGCTCCCAGGGTTCTGAGGACTCCTTGTGTGAGAGTGCTCAGGGAAGGCTCTGAGGAACAGGTGAGATGTGAGCTGATGCAGAGAGCAGGGGAGGCTAGGTGACAGCAATAGCTTGATGGTAGCATAAACCTTTGAGATATCATGCAGAGACTTGTGTCAGAAAATAAGTTTGAGAATTTCCTGATCAAGTGGGCAATGATAGCCTTAGGGAACCCAGAATCAGGATCGGTCTTGAAAATTCTGAAGGCAAGGGATAACTTCTGTTAAGACCTTGGTTGAGGAAATGTATTGCTTTCCACTTAGGCTGTGGGTGAGGGTGGTTGCAGGGGTCTGGAGTCCCTGGGGTGGTGTGGGAGCCATGCACGACTGATGGGACATGTGGTGATGCCAGGCCATTCTGAAGCTCAGAGCAGGGACTGATGTCCATGACTTTAAGATTGACCAATATTGGCTCAAACACAGAGAGCCAGGTCAGAGAATACAGTGAAAAGTGCAGGTATGGCCTCAAGGCCAGAGGTGACATCCTTTACTGGCTCAGCATAGGCCACGTTCCACAAGACAGGACAGGAGGCCGATGATGGTTGAACTGAGCTACATATCTGCACAAACTTTTACTGAACAAATTTTATCCGTTTTTTGAAACCCTATTTGAAAGAGAGAGAATGTGCGAGGGGCAGAGAGAGGGGAAGAGAGAGAATCCCAAGCAGGTTCTGCACCATCAGTACAAAGCCCGATTTGGGGCTCAAACCCACGAACTACAAGACCATGACCTGAGCCAAAGTCAGATGTTTAACCGACTGAGCCACCCAGGCGCCCCTCTATCCATCTCTTAAGGTCTAATCCAAATTATTTTTTTCATGGAGCCTTTCCTCTCTACCTCAGTGTAGTGGTATCTTCTACTTCCAATGTCTGGAAAACCCTTGGGAACTGCCCAACTAACCAGTAGTATGTAGAGTGTTTTCATTATCTTTCCAGGTGATTGAATCGGTTCCACTTTTCCACCGAAAGCCAGATAAGACAACAGGTCTTCAAGGTTAAGGATGGTGCCTTCAAGATATACGAATCCCTCTAGCACTCAGCCCAGTTCTGGGCAAACAAAAGATGTTCAATAAATAGCTAATGGTTGATTCATCAATCACAGAGAAGCAGCATAACTGAAAAGCTTTGAGGGTTCTTCTTTTTTAAAATCTTGTTTTGGGGGCACCTTGGTGGCTCAGTGAGTGGAACATCCGACTCCTGGTTTTGGCTCAGCTCATGATCTCAGGGTCGTGACATTGAGTCCCATGTTGGGCTCCACGCTGAGCTTGGAGTTTGCTTGGAATTCTCTCTCCCCCTTTCTCTGCTCCTCCTCTGCTTGCACATCCTCTCTCTCGCAAAATAAATAAAACAGACATTTAAAAAAATCTGTTTGAGGGGCGCCTGGGTGGCTTAGTCGGTTAAGCGTCCGACTTTCGCTTAGGTCATGATCTCGCGGTTCGTGGGTTCGAGCCCCGCGTCGGGCTCTGTGCTGACTGCCAGCTCAGAGCCTGGAGCCTGTTTCAGTCTGTGACTCCCTCTCTCTCTGGCCCTCCCCTGCTCACGCTGTCTCTCTCTCTCTCCTAGAAATAAATAAAACATTAAAAAAAAAATAAAAAAAAATCTGAACATGTTAAAACAAGGAGGAAAACTGGGAGGGAATTCTGGAGGAGATTTGAAAACAAAAGTATATATGAACCCGATGTTCTCAGAGAAGCGAAAGTGGAGCAGGCAGCTAGATTCAAGTCAAGGTTGACTGTTTAAGATGACTCAGGATTATTTTAAAACTCCTTGTGTTTTTTAATACTGAAAGTCCAACTACTATCTGCATGATGTTAGGCAAAATTAACTTCTCTGCATCTCAGCTTCAGGATGACAGCACATTTGTAGAGGTGTCATGAGAATAGCAATGTTTTGTAAACTGTAAAATTTCATGTTAAGGTTAGTTATTATTATTATTTAATAGTAAATTCTACCATTAAGGGATCTTTTAACAACACAATAAAACCAATGTGTTATAGTTAATAGCACTTTCTCCCAAACACTCTGGAATTGGACTCTTGGATAATTTCTAAGTTTTTTGGAAATTGTCATTTTGGTGGATTAAGATGGGTTAGAAATAGGTTTAGGGGGCACCTGGGCAGCTCAGTTGGTTAAGCATCTGACTTCGGCTTAGGTCATAATCTCATGGTTCGTGAGTCTGAGTCCCACATTAGACTGTGTGCTAACAGCACAAAGCCTGGAGCTGCTTCAGATTCTGTGTCTCCCTCTCTCTGAGTCCCTCTCCTGCTTACATACACACTCTCTCTCTTGAAAATAAATAAACATAAGGGGCACCTGGGTGGTTCAGTTGGTTAAGCGTCTGACTTCGGCTCAGGTCATGATCTCAAGGTTCGTGGGTTCGAGTCCCACGTCGGGCTCTGTGCTGACAACTAGCTCAGAGCCTGGAACCTGCTTCAGATTCTGTGCCTCCCTCTCTCTGACCCTCCCCTGCTCACACTGTCTCTCTCTGACTCTCAAAAATAAATAAAAAACATAAAAACATTAAAAACAACAACAACGACAACTTGTGAAGCATTTAGCACAATTCCTGGTCCAAAGTAAGCAATAAAGATTAGCTGTAGAAAAAGCTAAAAAAAAAAAAAAGATTTAGAAATATATATAGATCATACAATATTTATGTTTATAACATCTCATTCTAGTCAGTGTTAAGAATAATCAGTATAAAATATTATTAATTCAATTAGAAATATTCAGCCTTTGGCCAAACGGATGTAAACCAGCAATATTTGTGTAAGCATCTCTGCTGATCATGCAGTGTGTCAGGGGGATGGGTAGTGGGTAGACTTAAGCTCCTTTGCCATGGAAATCTAGGACTTTCAGTTAAAATATAATTTCTTATTTTAGGAGCCTCGGGATACAGAGAAAACTGTTCTCACCTTCTGATGTGTCTGTATACAGCTGTAGATTGTGGCTGAACTCTCTTTCTGCTGAGGAACTACGTTCTTTTCCTGTAACAGACCAACATCAGGCTATCCATACTCACCAGATGAGAGCTTTTCACCTTCAGCCCCTAAAGAGAGGGAACCCCCCAACAGGCTCAGATTTCACACAGAGGGTGGTGTCTGCCTTAGTGCAGTGGGGACAGTGCTTCTGGTTGCTTGACACCTCCCTTATTAATGGCCCAAGTTGGGAGCTGAGGATGAGCTCCTTCACTCCAAGGACCCCAATGTTTGGTAAACATGAGTAGAGCCACAATTGTCTGCTCATGTGCTGCTGGTCCTGGCTCCCAGTTTGGAGGGACTAAGTCATCCAGGATATTGGATGCTGTTAGAAGTGTAAGAGGAGGGAAGGTGGACTGATCCAAGGAGCTCACCTGCAAGTTGAGGAATACTTGCGCATACACCGTGTTGTCTTGGGCGGCAGGTTCAGGTGCATTCTTCAGCATGAGAAGATCATACTCTCTTTTATTCTCAGAAGCCAGGTCAGGTCCAGTGTCTTCCTGGTGTCTTCCAGCCTTGAGCATGTCTGTTGTCTCCTGGTCCTGCTCAGTTGTACCACTGCTGTCAGAGCTGCTGTCAGAATGGGGCCTTGGCCGTTGCTTGGCAGTCATAAGAAGAGTATCCATCTTCTCATACCCTTGGGAGAGCATGTTTCAAAGTATGTGGCCAGTGGTGAGTTTTGAACACATTGTGCAGTGTTGGTAAAAAGTATGCCAGCCGCCAACTGTCTCTTGTTTTGTGAAAGGATCCAAACTGCTCTGACTTCTACCCCATGTGAGGCCTAAAGAACTGGAGGAGGCGTTGTTCTCCAGTCTTCCCTTAGGGGGTTCCATTCCACCCTCCTTTCCTCCTTCCCTTCAAGCATTTACTCATTTTCATTTGGTAAACATTTATGGAGTGTGACACATGATGGACTTAACAACTCTCAGGGAGCAGAATTGGCCCCATTGGATGAACCATTCTAAGTGCCATGATGGGTACTGTGGGAAAACACAAAGGTCATTATGCCTGCTCTTCTTATTTTATTTTATTTTGTTTTCTTTTCTTTTCTTTTCTTTTTTTCTTGAGAGAGATTGAGAGAGAGAGAGACAGAGAGAATGCATGTGAGCATGTGAGTGAATGGGGGAGGGGCAGAGGGAGAGAGGGGAGAAAGAATCTTAAACAGACTCCATGCCCAGCAAGGAGCCCGATGTAGGGCTCTATCTCGCAACTGTCAGATCATGACCTGAGCTGAAATCAAGAATCAGATGCTTAACCAACTGAGCCACTCAGGCACCCGACTTGCCCTTCGAGTAGGAGGGATAGAAAGGAGAAGGGATGGCTGGTTAGGAAACTATTTCACTATTTTAGGGAAGAAGTGATAAGGAGTGAGAATGTCTGTTAATGAGGTCTGGTTAAATAAATTAAGGCACACCTGTAGGATGGAATAAATGGGAGCCAGTCTTAATATACATACGTTAATATAACGAGGATATTCTGTTAAATTAAAAAAGCAAGTTTCAGAAAAATTTATAGATTGCTCCCATATGTGTAATTACAAGAAGGGCACCTGAGGCACCTGGTGGCTCAGTTGGTTGACTGTCCGACTTTGGCTCAGGTCATGATCTTGCAGTCTGTGAGTTCAAGCCCCGCATAAGGCTCTGTGTGGACAGCTCAGAGCCTGGAACCTGCTTCAGATTCTGTATCTCCCTCTCTCTCTGCCCCTTCCCCACTCACGGTCAGTCTCTTCCTATCTCTCAAAAGTGAATAAATGTTAAAGAAAATAAAAGAAGGGCACCCCCCCACACACACATGCGTGCACAAATACATCTGACACCTGTAAATGCATTAAAAGTCCCTGAAAAGATTTAGAATACATCCTGACAATGGAGGCCTCAGAGAGATTGGGATTCGGAAGGAGATTTAATTGTACACCATGTGACTATATGACTTTTCAAAAAAAAAGTCTATTCAATAAAACGAAAAAATTGGTGACAGCATGAACCTAGGCAGTGACAGAAGATCTAGAGGAGACATTGGAGAGATGGTGGAGAGGTTAAAGAAGCAGACCTGGGAAGCGGAGGAAGCGTGCTGGGGACGGTGGAAGAGCAGGGGTAACAGTGCTGTCCCCAATACTCTCTAACTCCTCTTCCTGTGCCCTGGATGCCAAGGAATGAGGGCACAGGCTAGGGGAGACCAGGAGGTAGCTGGTGGGAAACTCCACACTTAGCTTCATTCCCATTTCTTGGCCCCTTTCTCTTGGTTACACTTTTCCTTCCGAAAAGCCTGCATTGTTGGATTACTTGAGCCGCTGGCCTCCCACCCAGTCCCTCCTCCTAGTCCATCTCCTTGGGGGATCTCCTCCATGAGAGGTTACATGGGTTTTTAAAAGCAGGATTTTTTTGAGTGGGTGGAGTTTGGGAATTCCTTAGAACTCCAGAACTTAGAGTTCAAGGTGGTAATTGAGAACATCAAGGATGGGAAAGAGGGTGGGAAGGTAAGATGCAGACATCTCAGCTTACCACCCCAACACCTGTCAGGACAGATCCACTTTTACACACTTCGTGCTGTTGGGGTGTTGCACAGTATTTTGTGTGAAGAAAGCATTCCTTAGCTTTTTCAGAAATTTGGAAACTACTGCCTCAGTGATGCTCTTGGGTAATAGGTGTTGAGACAGTGTCATGGGTTTAATTTTAATTAGGTTTTAGTTTTGCTTCTGCCCCAGGTTTGTCATTCTATCTGGTCTTTGTTTCTCCATTCTCAGAATGAGGAAAATAACTATTCTCATCAGAGGCCACAGTCAAGTGATGATGATCAATGTCTGAGGAACCAGAGGGCAGGCTGCCTCTCCTAGCTTCGGTTGCCATCTTTCTGAGGTCCATCCTCATTGCAGTTTCTGTACCCCAAAACATCTTCCTTCTCCAAACCACATTATTTCTCAGACTTTCACGGGTACATGATTCACCTTGTTAAGATGCAGACTAGAGCTCAGTATTCTGGGGTGGTTACCAAGGTTTGCATTTCTAACAAGCTCCTGGGTGATACTTATGTTGCTGGCTGGGACACCGCACAAAATAGATTTCTAGGCTTTGGAGCTTCCATCAGGCCCAGGGACCCCATAGCCTGTGTCATTGGTGATATTACCTGGTGCGTCCACTGGGCTTTCAGCATGTCTGGAGCTGGAGGCTGGGGCTGAGCCTGAGAAGCCAACACAGAGAAGATTTATCATTAGGGCTGCGAGGAGACAGGCATCTGATTTTGTGAGCATCAAAAGAGAGTGGGAGAGACTTCTGGGGACATAGCCAAGGAAAAGGCTTTAGGGAGAAGATGAACCCTGATGTGAGTAGGAACCCACGGGAAAGGGTGACCAGAGTCTAAGGTTATCTTCAACTGAGGAGAAGGCCCTGGAGCCTCCTGCCATCCCTCTGCCCCTGCTGTGGTAGCCACTCATCAGACTGGTTTGCCGGCCCGCAGCGATTATTCCAGGGAACCTATGTGTTCTGACCAATGTGCCTTTTCCGGTAACTATTCCATTTCCAAGGCAATAGAAGATTCTGAGGGAGCTGCCAATCATAAAGCTAATTCCCTTGGATGCAGTGATTGGCCCAAGCCATGACCACATGACCTGAGACCGGGCCAATCAGAGGTCTCTCAAATTGGAATTGGAGGAAAACCTCTTCTTTTCTTCCCGGTGGCATATCGACTAGTAGGTGTGCATCTGGAGATACCAGTTTCTGGTTGCGGTGCACCCCACCCCTACTCCTCAGCTGGGGGCAGTAGGAAAGAATTAAGTTGGCTCAAAGGGAAAAGTAGGGGTGAGAGATGGAGAGCTCTGGTCACTTTTGAGGCTCCGGTAACGTTTGTCGCTAAGGCCAGCTCCTTCCTTGCCTTTCCCACAGACTGATTATGTGAGTCTCAAAATAATAAATCACACCTCCTGCATCTTTCCTCTTTTTAAAGGTAGTTTGAATGGGGTTTCAATGATTTGTAACTAAATTTAGAGTCCCAACTAGTCCTCTTCCTCTCCACCACTCTGAGAAAAAAATGAGGTTTTGAGATAGAAGGAGCAGGAGGGGATCATGAGAGGGCACATAAGCCTCCAAACGTCCCAGGGATATGGTCTAGGCCTGGCAGATGCCGCTGATCTCAGAAACCCACGTGGTCTTTTTCGCTTCCAAATGCACCAGATGCAGTTCCCAAAGCATAGAAGAATGAGAATCACCAAGGAGAGGCCAATGTAGAGCTTCATGTTTCTCTCATGACCTTTGAAGAAGAAATAAATGGTATTAATATAAATAATGATAAGGAGATTGGAACAATCAGTGGACAAAGCATAAAGACCATCCTACCCGCCTCTTAAAACTTCATGCTATTGCAGAAAATATTCCTTTTCATTCATTCTATAACTATTAATTGAACAGATATTGTTCTGGGAAAGAAGTTATAGCAGTACGTAAGACAGACACTGTCCCTAGGTAGAGCCACTTGCCCAGTGTCACAGAGTTCATCCTGAACAGGATGCAGACTGCCTGATTCTAAAATACCCGTATGTCTCACACTACACTGCTCCTTTCTGTAAACGGTGTAAGGGCAATTCCAGGCTCAAGACAGAGTCAAAATTCCCACATAATTGGGGTCTAAATCCATCTACCAGCCTGACCTAGCTGTGTCACATTCTAAGCAAGCCTTCCTTTTCTCTACTGCCTTATAGAGCAGAACAAAGCACAGCACTGAGGGTTTCAATCATGCTTGAAGTCCCTTATCCTTTCAGAGTCTCAGTTTCTTTATGTAATGGAGAATAATAAGAATATTTGCCGCATAAGATTGTTGTGAAGCTGTGTTAAAATTCATGAGGACCTAGACTAGTGCCTGGCATCTAGTAAGAGCCATCAGGGCTTCCTTTCTTGCTTCTCCTCTCATGTATAATGGCCATAAGCCATGGTATGAGCCTTTGGAATGTGGCCAGTATGACTCAGGAGCTAAATTGCTTACTTTATTTATTTATTAAAAATTGAAATTGAAATATGGCTATTCAATTTCTTATTGAAAAACCCAATAAGTAGGTTTGGAGCAACTTGGATATGTAAATCTAGCTTTTCAACTCTAAGCTTTATGAAAGCTGAATACAGATTAAGTACTTCCCATGAAAATTTGGCATCTGAATTGAGATGTGCTGTTAACGTAAAAACGTACCAGATTTCAAAGATTTGGTACAGCATGAAATGTAAATTATCTCAAAGATAATTGTATATTGGGAACATATTGAAATGGTGATATTTTGGATATATTGGGTTAAACAAAATATATTGCTGACGTTAATTTTACTTGTTTCTTTTTGCTTTATCTAATGTGGCTCTTAGAAAATGTAAAGTACATGTGTGGTTCCCATTGTATTTCTATTGGAATGTGCTACTCTAAAGTACTCTCGCCCACACTCCTTCACTGCATTTCATAAAGAACCACTCAGAATGCAGACTGTTGGATCCAAGACAACCTGGGCAGATGTCACCAGAAAGAAATGATTGGGAGCTGTTGCTGACAGGGTTCCTGGTGGTACATGTGAAGTTGGGATGATTTTCGTCACTTGTCCAAGAGATATTGAGATGAGGTCCCACTTGGGACATGATGGTTCCTTTCTGTAGGAAGGTCCATGTGTATGTGACATTGTGTCCACTGTCCTCCACTGAACATGTCAGGCTGACCCTGCAGACGCCATCCTCAGTGAGTCCAAGGCTCCCGGTAACTTTTGGCTTCTTCAGCCTCCCTGTTTGAGGAGACAGATCTAATGTAGTCAGGCCTGCCCTCTGGGCAGTCACCACATCTTTACTCATTCAGAATACACTCATGAAGTTGTGTGTTGGCACTGCATTAGGGCTGAGAAAGTGCTTCCAAGAGTTAAGACATTTTGGAGTGCACGTGGCCTTTCCCTTAGTGGCTATGAAATCTCAGACATATCACTTCAACTCTTGGGTCTTTGATGCTTAGATGTTAAAGGAGTTAATGAAAAGCAGGAAAACAAAGATACCACATCATTCTATACAGTACCCTGTGAAGGACAAGCAAACCCCTCCACACAAGTAAGCACAACATTCCATGTATTCTGAAGACTCTTCAAGGCTTATGTTTTGAGGCACGATCATCTAAGTTTTTTTACTCAGGAAATAAAGTATAGAGAGGTGAATGCAGCACTGACACAGAATTAGTGCTCAATAAATGTTAGCAATTTTAACAGAAATGTAAGGGGCGCCTGGGTGGCTCAGTCGGTTAAGCGTCCGACTTCGGCTCAGGTCATGATCTCGTGGTTTGTGGGTTTGAGCTCCGCATTGGGCTCTGTGCTGACAGCTCAGAGCCTGGAGCCTGCTTCGGATTTTGTGTCTCCCTGTCTCTCTGCCCCTCCCCCACTCATGCTCTGTTTCTCTTTGTCTCAATAATAAATAAAGACATTTTAAAAATCAAAAAAATAAAAATAACTTAACAGAAATGTAAGATGAGCATCAGTAGTTCCCAACTTATTGTTATGTTTACTTAATCGTCTTGCTTTAAAAAATTATATTTGAGTCACAGCTGTTATAGATGTGGACTAGCTGACTTCTAGGAATACTTTAGCAGGACCATGGACAGTGACTTTTTTCACAGATACTTAGACATCAACAAACCCAGGCAGGAGATGTGATGACACTCAGGAGAGCAAAGCAGCCTTCGTGGAGGTCAGAGGGTCTTTGGACACTAAAGGCTTTCTCCTCAGTCTTCTCTGATTCCACTCCAGACAGCTGTTCCCTTATTCAAAAATGATAATATCCTATAAAAAGAGTTCCCAGTACACCTGATAAGTAATGCAGGAAGACAGGGGCAAGTATTGGAAGACGGATGGTGGAAACCTAACTGGAAGCCTAGAAGGCAGGCATTGGCAGATGGATTTGGCCAGTTTCTGGTTAAAATTTTTAACTCCTGTGAGTCGGATGGTGTGGACTCAATAGCTGTCCCAGTGACCTGAGGCATTTTGGCAGGAGGAGAGACTTGAGGGATGCAGGTGGCAGGGAAAGCAGCAAAGAGGAGAAACCTTTCAGGGAAGGTATCTAATGATTAGCGCTCTGCTCAGAAACTCACGGTAGATGAACAGGGTGACACGCTTTGTGCTGATGACTCTGGAGGCCTTTGAGCACACATAGGCATAGTAGTGGCCAGCATCCTCCATCTTTAGCTGTTCAATCTTCAGGGAGTAGTCCTGGCTAGAGTTCTTGTCAGGATCCTTGAACCTCACTCCCAATTCTTTGGTGATAATAGATGTGTTAAACATCCAGACTACATTCTTCACGTAGTGACTGGCCGGGAGTGTTAGGGGGAGGGTGACTGACTCCCCGAGGATCCCCACCACTGTCTTCGCCATTGATCCTCCTCTGGAGGCTCCTGGAGCTGTGGTCAGAGATGAGACATTGTGGCTTCAGTCACTGGCTCTATTAACCCTCAGCCTGCCTGAAGGATATTGAAGTCCCATATGCTCTCCTGCTCACACCCCTTTTCTCTTACTCTCATGAGGCATCCCTGGAACACTTGTCACAGACAGATATGCACCTGTCTCTGCCTTTTGCATATCTAGTCCTCTCATGCCTTCCCTGTTCTTCTGAGGAGACCCCAGGGGATACTACCACCCAAGCAAAGAGAAAACTGGATGTCTTCATCCAAACTCTCTTCTCTTCCCTTGTTCTACCCTTAAAGTTTCAGTTCCCTGATAGTTCCTACATGCCCTGTCAGTTTCTCTCAGGCCCCCAGATGGTAGAGAACAAGGCGTCTTGAAACCTGCCTTCTTGTTTTCCCACTTCACATGTGTCCTGGCACAACCCTGGGGGTTTAGACTCCACAGCTATTCAGACTTTCTGGAATCCCCTGGAGGGCCTACGAGGAGCCTGTACCTGTACAAAACTGCCGGACACTGACAGGGCTGGAGGTGCTCTGGCTGACTGGGTTCCTGGCTGTGCAGGTGTAGAGCAGGTCTGGGTCACATGGTGTCCAGTAGATGGTGATAGTGGAGTTCCCATGGGATTCAGAAGCTTGGGCATTCTTCGAGGTCCAGCTGTACAGAACACTTGTCCCTGCCCTCTTCACAGAGCAAGTCAAGGTAACGTTACACGAGGCACTATCAGACATGTCCACGGACTTGATGATGACTTGAGGCACCTGCACCTGCTCTGTATGGACAACAGCAATGAGAGTATTCACATTCCTTCTGCAGTAGGAGGACTGAGAGAAGAAGGTACTGATGATAGAAGAGCTAGGCACAGAAGGAAGAAGATAGCACACTTTAGGGGATGTTTTCTGGCTGGACTGAGTGCCTCTTTCCTACATTTCTATAAATCCTCTACAGGTGTTATTTCCATGACTCAGCATGACTCCCTATCAGCATATGAACTACTTGAGGATAGGGACAATGCCTGTGCCTGGATATCTAACACCTGCTTGGTGCATGGAAGTCACTCTTGAATGTTTGGTGAACAAATGGATAAATGAGTCAGTCCCAAATACTGTGGAGCAGGGAGCTCTGCCACTAGATTTTTGAGTTGCTTTTGTCTTTTGCTCTGAATTTATGACGTATTGTGCTTCCAGAACTTCTTCCTAGTCCTTTCCTTCCCTATTGTTCTATTTCCCCTATCCACTCTGTGTACTTGTGTGTGTTTACATTTGCTTTTTTGGGGAATTAGTAATACATAAAATTGAAGAGATACAAAAAAGAGTACATAATTTAAAAAGCAAGCTATTGTGTCCCCAGCCACCTATTTCATCTCTCCAGAAATTACTGTTATGCATTTCTTATTGATCTTTCTAGAAATATTCTGGGTGTAGACACATACATGATAGCATACTGTATATACTGTTCTGAACCCTTTAAAAAATGTAACAACATTTTGGATTCTGGGGAAGATGGCAGAGTAGGAGGACCCTGAGCTCGCCTTGTCCCATGGATACAACTAGGTAGCACCCGCACATAATCCAGAAAACGACCTGGAGACTAGCAGAACAAACTCTCCACAGCTAAATGTATAGAAGAGGTCACATCAAAGAGGGTAGGAAGAGTGGTGATGCAGTTTGGAGCTAAATGGACCCATAGGACTGTCCAAGGGAGGGGAGGTGAGAGAGGGGACAGAAACAGACTCTCGCACAGGGAAAATGAGTCCTCATAACATTTAGTTTTGAAAAACAGTGAGGTCTCAGGCAGAGAAGGACAAATATCATATGTTTGCACTTACAGGAGGATTAGGAGGAACTTGACGGAGGAACAAGGGGGAGAAGAAGGGCGGAAATGGTGGGGGAAAGGGAGAGAAGCAAACCATGAGAGACTCTTGAATGCTGACAAAAACTGAGGACTGATGGATGTGGGGGGAGGGGGGATGGGCATGGAGGAGGACACTTGTGGGGATGAGCACTGAGTGTTATGTGGAAACTAATTTGACAATAAACTATTAAAAAAAAAAAAGAGGCAGTGCTACAAACAACCTTACAGATACAGCATAGAAGCCACAGTTTGAAAACCCCCTGTAATATATGGGAAGGAGATTTGTTTACTAATTGCAGTGTGTGCTGTAGGGGTAAAGATTGTTGAGAGACTTCTCCAGGAACAAGGAAGCTGGTGGACGTCATATCCCTCTTCTTCCCCCCAGCCTAGACACATGGACACCTGTGGGAACCAGTGTAGTGCCAACACTTAATACCTAACTTGCTAGCAGCATACTCCACCCCCACAATCTCCCATAGATATGCCCCCTCCAGTTATACCTCTGTTTTAGGTCCCCTCCCACAGCAGACCTGCACAAATCTTGCTAACACTAGACATCCTGTCCTCCACACTAATTTCCCCACCACCTTACTGCTTCTGCAGCCAAAAGATGCAAACCTTGATAATGCTGCCAAGCCTGCCCCTGCTTTCTCTTGTGGTCCTGCCCTCTCCAATGTGCTCTTGGATGGAGCCCATCCAAAGTGATGCTACAAACCTGGCAATGTGCAAGCAGTGCCAGCAGGGGCCAGCAATGGGCTGGGGACAGACATCTGGTCTGACTGCAGGCCCTGCCCACCAATGAAAGCTTTTCAGGAAACAAAACAGGAAAAGCACCCTGCAGTTCAATGCTACTGCACCTCTGGTAAATGCTTGGTCTGACTCAACTCAAGTCCAGGCATCCCCAGATTGGCCCACTAACAACACAAGGACCAAACCCTGCCCACAACAGGCAAGGACAGCCACTGCAGATGAATGGACTGAAGGTAAAAGTGGCTTAGCCACAATAGCAGGGCATACATAGCACACATAGGAGATACCTCTAAAGCTCTAAGTTCTGGTGGACAAGGGACACTGCACTGCAGGGCATTCCAGGGCCTCTTCTTCATAAAGCCACTACTTAAAAATTTTTCCAAATGTTTATTTATATTTTAGAGTGAGTGAGAGAGAGAGAGAGAGAGAGAGAGAGAGAGAAAGCACAAGCAGGGGAGGGGCAGGGAGAGAGGGAGACAGAATCTGAAGCAGTCTCCAGGCTCTGAGCTTTCAGCACAGAGCCTGACATGGGGCTTGAACTCATGAACTGTGAGATCATGACCTGAGCCAAAGTTGGATGTTTAACTGACTGAGCCACCCAGGCACCCCAATCCATTACTTTGAAGAACAGAAGATGCAACTGACTTTCCTACCACATATAAACAGACACAGAGAATTAGATAAAATGAGGAGACAGAAGACTATGTTTTAAATGAGAGAACAGGACAAAATCATGGCAACAGATATAAAAGAAATGGAGATAAATAGTATGCCTGATAAAGGATGTAGAGTAATGGTCATAAAGATACTTGCTGGACTTGAGAAGATTAGAGGACCTCAGTGAAGTAAGTGGAGGACCTTTCTTTAAAAAAGAGATAGAAAACATAAAAAGAACCGTGCAGAGAAGAACTCAACAACTGAAATTGAAACTACACAGATGGAATAAAAATACCAGAGGAAGCAGAAGAACAAATCAGTGACACGGAGGATAGAGTAATGGAAAACAATCAAGCTGAACAGGAAAGAGGGGAAAGAAATGAAAATAGACCTAGGGAACTCAGCAACACCTTCAAGTGTAATAACATTAGCATTATAGAGATCCCAGAAGGAGAAAAGAGTTTGAGGAAATAAAAGTGAAAACTTACTGAATCTGATTTCTAAAACAGAAATCGAGATCCAGGAAACACAGAGAGCCCACAAAAACCAGCCCAAGGAGGTCCACACCAAAACACATAGTAATTAAAATGGCAAAAAGTAGTGATAAAGAGGGAATTTTAAAAACACCAAGAGAAAAGAAAACAGTTACATACAAGGGAGAATCCCATAAAGCTATGAGCTAATTTTTCAGCGAAACTTTGCAGACCAAAAGGGAGTGGCATGATATTTTCAAAGTGCTGAAAGGAAAAAACCTGCAACCGAGAATGCTGTATCAGGCAAAGCTGTTATTCAGAATAAAAGGAGACACAGTTTCCCAGACAAAAGTTAAGGGAATCCATGACTACTAAACCGGTCCTATAAGAAATGTTATAGGGAACTCTTTGAATGGAAAGGAAAGATGGTAAGTAGGAGTAAGAAAAGTAGGAAGCACAAAAGCAGTAAAAATAAATTTATCTATAGAAATCAGTCAAAAGGTTAACAAAATAAAAAGATGTAAAGTATGGCACCATATACCTAAAATGTGGGAGGGAGAGGAATAAAGAACGCATTCCAATTTAAGTGACCATTAAATTAACATAGACTGCTATATGAAAAAGATGTTATATACAAACCTAATTAATGGTAACCACAAATCAAAAATCAGTGATCAATATGCAAAACAAATAAAACAAAACAGAAAGGAAACCAAGTGTATCACTAAGAAAGGAAACAAGTCACAAGAGAAGAGAGCCAGAAAAGAAATAGAACTACAAAAGAACCATAAAGCAGGCAACAAAATGGCAATAAGTACACACCTATCAATACTTATTTTGAATGTAAGTGGACTGAAAGCTCAAATCAAAAGATATAGCATGACAGAATGGATAGAAAGTAAGATCTATCTATATGCTGTCTATGAGAGATTCCTTTCAGACTAAAAACACATGCAGATTAAAAGTGAAGTGAAGGAAAAGCATTGATTATGTGAATGGAAATGAAAAGGAAGCTGGCAAAGCAATACTTACATAATTGACAAAATAGGCTTTAAAACAAAGCCTGTAAGAAAAGAAAAAGAAGGACTATATAATTATAAAGGTTATAATCCAACAAGAAGATATAAAAATTGTAAATATTTATGAACCCAACATAAAGCACCCAAATACATAAAGCAACTAATAACAAACATAAATGAAATGAAGCAATTGATATAATACAACAATAATATGGGACTTTCACACCCCACTTACATCAATGGATAGATAATCCAAACAAAAAATCAACAAGGAAACAAATGGCTTTGAATAACATATTGGAACAGATGGATATAACAGATATATTCACACCTTCATCTTAAAACAGCAGAATACACATTCTTTTCAAGTGCTCGTCAGCATTCTCTAGAATAGGTCACATACTAGGCCACCAAACAAGTCTCAACAAATTCAAAAAGATCAAAGTCATATCATGCACATTTTATGATCACAACACTATGAAACTAGAAATCAATCACAAGGAAAAATTTGGAAAGAATACAAATACATGGAGGTTAAATAACATGCTACTAAACAATGAATGAGTCAACCAAGAAATCAAAGAGGAAATTTAAAAATACATGTAGAAAATTTTGGACAACAGTCCAAACTCTTTGGGATGAAGCAAAAGCTGTTCTAAGGAGGAAGTTTATAGTAATATAGCCCTACATCAAGGAGAGAGAAAAATCTCACATAAACAACCTAATTTTACACCTAAAAAAGCTACAAAAGAACAAACAAAACCCAAAACCAGTAGAAGGAAAGAAATAATCAATATTAGAGCAGAGATAAATGAAATAGAACCTTCAAACAAAACAAAACAACCCAATAGAACAGATCAAGGAAACCAGGAGCTGTTTCTTTGAAAAGATCAACAAAATTATAAAACTTTAGCTAGACTCAGAGAGACAGAGAGAGAGAGAGACAGAGAGAGAGAGAAGACTCAAATAAACAAAATCAGAAATGAAAGGAGAAATAACAACTGATACCACAGAAATACAAAGGATTATAAGAGAATATTATGAAAAATTATGTCAACAAATTGTACAATATAGGAGAAATGGTAAGTTCCTAGAAACTATAACCTCCCAAAACTGAATCAGGAAGAAACAGAAAATTTGAGCAGACTGATTATCATCAATGAAATTGAATCAATAATCAAAAAAACTCCCCAAAAACAAAAGTCCAGGACTTGACATTTTTACAGATGAATTCTAACAAACATTTAAAGAAGAACTAATGCCTATTATTCTCAAACTATGCCAAAAAGTGGAAGAGGAAGGAAACTTCCAAATTCATTTTATCAGCATTACCCCGATTCCAAAACCAGATAAAGACATTACAAAAAAAAAGAGAACTACAGGCCAATATTTATGATGAACATAGATACAAAATTCCTCAATGAAAAATTAGCAAACCAAATCCAACAATACATTTAAAGAAATCATTCACCATGATCAAGTGGGATTTATTCCTGGAATGCAATGGTGGCTCAATATTCACAAATCAAATGACATGATACATCACATCAACAAGAGAAAGGATAAAAAGCATCTGATCATTTCTTTTTTTTTTTTTTTAACGTTTTTTTTTATTTATTTCTAGGAGAGAGAGAGAGAGACAGCGTGAGCAGGGGAGGGTCAGAGAGAGAGGAAGATACAGAATCCGAAACAGGCTCCAGACTCTGAGCTGGCAGTCAGCACAGAGCCCGACGCGGGGCTCGAACCCACGAACTGCGAGATCATGACCTAAGCGAAAGTCGGACGCTTAACCGACTAAGCCACCCAGGCGCCCCGCATCTGATCATTTCAATAGATACAGAAAAAGCATTTGGCAAAGTACAACGTCCATTCATGATAAAAATCCTCAACAAAATAGGTTTAGAGGGAACAATGCCTCAACAAAATAGAGGCCATATATAAAAAACCCACAGCTAACACTATACTTAATAGTGAAAACCTGAGAGCTTTCCCTCTTAGAGGGAACAGGAACAAGAAAGGATGTCTACTCTCACTACTTTTATTCAAGCTAGTACTGTATGCCCTAGCCATAGCAATTGGACAACAAAAAGAGGGGCGCCTGGGTGGCTCAGTCAATTAAGCGTCCGACTTCGGCTCAGGTAATGATCTCACGGTTCGTCGGTTCGAGCTCCACGTTGGGCTCTGTGCTGACAGCTAGCTCGGAGCCTGGAGCCTGTTTCAGATTCTGTATCTCCCTCTCTCTGACCCTCCCCTGCTCATGCTGTCTCTCTTTTTCTCTCAGAAATAAATAAAACATTAAAAAAAAAAAAGAAATAAAGGGTACCCAAATTGGTAATAAAAAAGTAAACTTTCACTATTTGTAGATTATATGATACTATGTATAGAAAACACTAAAGATTCCACCAAAAAAAAAAAAGAAAAGAAAAAAGCCACTAGAACTGATAAATGAATTCAGAAAGGTTGCAGGATACAAAATCAATATACAGAAGTCCATTGCATTTCTATACACTAATAATGAAGCAGCAGAAAGAGAAATTAAGAAAAAAATCTCATTTAAAATTGCACCAAAAATAATAAAATACTCAGGAATAAACTGAATCAAGAAGGTAAAAGACCTGTACTCTGAAAACTATAAAACACTGATGAAAGAAATTGAAGATGGCACAAATGGAAAGATATTCCATGCTCATGGATTGGAAGAACACATATTACTAAATTTCCATATTAGCCAAAGCAACCTACAGATTTAATGCAGTCCCTGTCAAAATAATGACAGCATTTTTCACAGAACTAGAACAAATAATCCTAAAATTTGTATGGAATCACACAAGAACCTGAATAGCCAAAGCAATCTTGAAAAATTTCAAGATATACTACAAAACTTTAGTAATCAAAGCAGTATGGTACTGGGAAAAAAATGGACACATAGATACATGGAACAGAATAGAGAGCCCAGAAATAAACCCATGATTATATGATTAATTAATCTTCGACAAAGGAGGCAAGAATATGCAATGGGAAAAAGACAATCTCTTCAATAAACGGTGTTGGGGAAACTGAACAGCTATATGCAAAAGAAAGAAACTGAACCACTTTCTTACACCATATACAAATATAAACTCAAAATGGATTAAGGACCTAAATGTGAGACTTTAAGACATAAAAATCTTAGAAGAGAGCACAGGTAGTAATTTCTCTAACATTGGCCATACAAACATTTTTGTAGATATGTCTCTTGAGGCAAGGGCAACAAAAGCAAAAAGAAACTATTGGGACTACATCAAAATAAAATGCTTCTACACATCAAAGGAAACAATCAACAAAACTGAAAGACAACTTATTTAATAGGAGAAGATATTTGCAAATTACATATTTGATAAAAGATTAGTGTCCAAAATATATTAAGAACTTATACAACTCAACACCCAAAAAACAAATAATCCAATTAAAAAATGGGCAGAAGGCGGAAATGGTGGGGGAAAGGGAGAGAGGCAAACCATGAGAGACTCTTGAATGCTGACAAAAACTGAGGACTGATGGATGTGGGGGGGAGGGGGGATGGGCATGGAGGAGGACACTTGTGGGGATGAGCACTGAGTGTTATGTGGAAACTAATTTGACAATAAACTATTTAAAAAAAAATGGGCAGAAGGCATGAACAAACATTCTCCAAAAAAGATATCCAGATAGCCAACAGACACATGAAAAGATGTTTGAGGTGCCTAGGTGGTTCAGTTGGTTAAGTGTCTGACTTTTGATTTTGACTCAGGTCATGATCTTATGGCTCTGCTGACCATTGCGATTCTCTCTCTTCCTCCTCTGCCCCTCCCCTGCTCATTCTCTCTCTCTCTGTCTCTCTGAGTAAATAAAATTAAAAAAAAGAAAAGATGGTCATCATCACTAACCATCAGGGAAATGCAAATCAAAACCACAATGAGATATCATTTCATATTTGTCAGAATGGCTAAAACAAACAAACAAAACCAAAAAACACAAGAAACAACAAGTGTTGGTAAAAATGTGGAGAAAAAGGAACCCTGTGCACTGTTGGTAGGAATGCAAACTTGTGCAGCCACTGTATAAAACAGTATGGAAGTTCCTTAAAAAATTAAAAATAGAACTAACATATGATCCAGTAATTCCACAATTGGGTATTTACCCAAAGAATATGAAAGCATTAATTTCAATTTTTTTTAATGTTTTCTTTATTTCTGAGAGAGAGAGAGAGAGGAGAGAGAGAGAGAGACAGTGTGAGCACGGGAGGGTCAGAGAGAGAGGGAGTCACAGACTGAAACAGGCTCCAGGCTCTGAGCTGGCTGTCAGTATGGAGCCCGATGCAGGGCTTGAACCCACGAACTGTGAGATCATGACCTGAGCCGAAGTCAGACGCTTAACCAACTGAGCCACCCAGACACCCCTGAAAGCATTAATTTCAAAAGATATGTGCACCTCTATGTTTATTGCAGCATTATCTCATTATCTCCAATAGCCAAATTATGGAAGCAGCCCAAGTGTCTATTTAAAAAAATTTTTTTTTATGTTTTATTTTTTATTTCTGAGAGAGAGAGAGAGAGAGAGAGAGAGACAGCATGAACAGGGGAGGGTCAGAGAGAGAGGGAGATGCAGAATCTGAAACAGGCTCCAGGCTCCGAGCTGTCAGCACAAAGCCCGACGTGGGGTTTGAACCCATGAACTGTGAGATCATGACCTGAGCCAAAGTCAGACGCTTAACTAACTGAGCCACCCAGGTACCCCATCCCAAGTGTCTACTGATAGATGAATGGATAAAGAAAATATTGTCTATATATACGAATATTATTCAGCCATAATAAAAAATAAAATCTTGCCATTTGTAACAACAATAGATGGATCTAGAGAGTATTATGCTAAATGAAATAAGTCAGTCAGAGGAAAACAAATATATGATTTCACTCATATGTGGAAATTAAGAAACAGAATGAACAAAGAAGAAAAAGACAAACCAAAAAACCGATGCTTAACTGCAGAGAACACACTGGTGGTTGCCAGAGGGGAGGTGGGTAGGAGATGGGTGAACTAAGTGAAAGGGATGAGAGTACACTTACGATGGGGGCGTCTGGGTGGCTCAGTCGGTTGAGCATCTGCCTGGCTCAGGTCATGATCTCATGGTTTGTGAGTTCAAGCCCTGCATCATGCTCACTGCTCTCAGTGCAGAGCCCCCTTCGGAATCTCTTTCCCTCTCTCTCTCTGCCATCCCCTCACTCATGTGTGTTCTCTCTCTCTCTCAAAAATAAATAAATAAATAAATAAGTAAATAAACAAACAAACATCTTTTGAAAATTATGCATATGATGAGCACTGGGTGCTGTACTGAAGTGTTGAATCACTGCTGAATCGCTATACTGTACACCTGAAACTAATATAACAGTGTATGTTAACTATGCTGGAATTAAAAATTAACAATGTATCTTGGAAATTGTATGTTGGTGCATATTGATTCATTATAGAATCAATCATTGATTCAATAGAGTTGATTCACTCTATTTCTATTCTCTGCATAGAATTCCATTTCTTTAATATATGCAGAGAACTCTACAAATCAATTTTAAAAACACTACCTGATAGAAAGATGGTGTCATAGGCTGAATTGTGTCTTCCCAAAGCTCATATGTTGAAGCCCTAACTCCAAGTACCTAAGAATATGTTTTTGTTTGGATATAGGAATGTATTTGGAGAGAGAAGTCATTAAATTAAAATGAGGCCATTAGAATGGTCCCTAACCCAATATGACTCGTGTCCTTATGAGAAGAAGAGACTGTGGGGCACCTGGGTGGCTCAGTTGGTTAAGTGTTTGACTTGCGCTCAGGTCATGATCTCACAGTTTGTGAGTTTGAGTTCCACGTTAGGCTCTGTGCTAACAACAAACCAGTACATATTCTGGTACCAGAAGTGGGATACTGCTATAACAAATACCGAAAAATGTGGAAGTGGCTTTGGACTTGGCTAATGGATAGAGATCTAAAGCATTTTGAGGCAAGTGTTGGGAAATGCCTAGATTGTCCTCAAGAGACTGTAGAAATGTGGATGTCAAATTTGATTCTGGTAAAGGCTCAGAAAGAAGAGAGGAGAGTTGTAGAGCTTCTGTTATCCTAGAGTTACACATGTATTATCATGAAGAGAATAATTGGTAGAAATATGAACCTTACAGGTGTTTCTGGTGAGGTTATCAAATGTAAGTGAGGAACATGTTATTGGAAACTTGAGGAAGTTGTGAAGAATTTAGAAAAAATGCATTATACTGTTTTGTAGAAAGTAGCACATTTAGGGATGCCTGCATGGCTCAGTTGGCTGAGCATCCAACTCTTGATTTCAGCTCAGGTCATGTTCTTATGATTTGTGGGTTTGGGCCCTGCTTCGGGCTCTATGCTGACAGTGCAGAGCCTGCTTGGGGTTCTCTCTCTCCCTTTCTCTCTCTGCCTCTCCCCTACTTACACATGCACACACACACACTCTCTCAAAATAAATAAACTTTAAAAAATTAAAAAAAATAAACTTAAAAAAAAGCAGCACATTTAAATGATAAATTTGAGTATTTAGCTAAGGAGATTTCTAAGCAAACTATTGAGGACACTATGTGTTTTTTCCTTTCTGCTTGTAGTAAAATTTTAGAGGAGGAATAAATAAATGGAAGAAGGAAGTGTTGAAGCAGACTTGAAAATTTAGAAAATTCTCAGCATATGAGAGATTACAGTGTGACTCATGGATTTAGCCAACTATCTCAGCAGAAATGCTTTCAGACTGAACTGAAGGGACAGAGATAGAACAAAATGAAGAAATGCTGTCATACTTGTGGGATTCTACAGGATGGACCAATAGAGCTAGTCAGCTGAGATCATGCTTATCCTTTAGAAAAGGGAAGAATAGCACCAAGAACAGCTCAGAGGTTGATAGGCTGCCACTGCCCTTGCCACCCTGGCTAGAGGGCACAGGCCCAGGGGCAGTTGGTGGGGTGATTTCCTTCTTGGTTCTAGGTGTCAAGGTTGCTGCTCAGGGCCAAGGAGGTGGGACTGCCACCTAGGGGGCCCAAAGGACAGAGCATGGAGCCAGAGGAGATTATTCTTTTTTTTTTTTTTTTTTTAATNCGCAGGCGCCCCCAAAGGAGATTATTCTTGAAGGTTAAAATTTAATAGAATTTGACCTGTTAGATTGCATACTTCCTTGGGATCCATGACCTCTTTCTTCTTTTCTATTGCTCCCTTTTGGAATATGAATGTCTATCCTATGACTATCCTATCATCCTAGTGTGAGGACAGAAAACTTGTCTGGTTTCATAGCTTCACAGCTGGGGAGGAATTTTGCCTCAGGATGAGCTGTATCTCAAGTCTCAACCATAATGGTTTAGATGACATCTAGATAAGGTTTCGGACTTAGAATTGATAACGGAATGTCTGCTGAGATGGAGTAAATGTATTTTGCATATGAGAAGGAAATGAGTTTTAGAGGGCCAGAGGGTAGAACTGAAGAGTCATGTCCCCTCAAAATTCATATGTTGAGGTCCTGATCCCCGGTACCTCAGAATGTGACTGAATTTGGAGACAGAGCTTTAAGAGATAATTAAGTGGGGTGCCTGGGTGGCTCATTCAGTTGAGTGTCCTACTCTTCATTTCTGCTCAGGTCTTGACCGGATGGTCTGTGGGATTGAGCTCTGCACTGACAGCATGCAGCCTACTTGGGATTTTCTCTCTCTCCCTCTCTCTCCTCCTCTCTCTCTGCCTCTCCCTTGTGTCTGTAGTGCTCTCTCTCTCAAAATAAATAAACAGACTTAAAAAAAGAGAGAGATAATTAAGTTAAGATGGTGTTAGGAACGAAGAAACAGATTCTCAACTCTACAGAACAAATTTCTGGTCAGAAAGGAGGTTTGGAAGGGGAATGGGTGAAGTAGATGAAGGGGATGAGGACTACACTTATATTGATGAGCACTGAATAATGTATAGAAGTGTTGAATCACTATATTGTACCCCTGAAACTAGTATAACACTGTATGTTAACTATACTGGAATTAAAATTAAAAAACTTAAAAAAAAGAATGACTTATATGGATTATACATTCACCAGTAAACAATTTATTTAAAAGAACACGTTTTAGCTTCTCATTTCTTTTTTTTTTAATTTTTAATGTTTTTATTTATTTCTGAGAGAGAGAGAGAGACAGCGTGAGCAGGGGAGGGTCAGAGAGAGACGGAGACACAGAATCTCAAACAGGCTCCAGGCTCTGAGCTGGCTGTCAGCACAGAGCCCGATGCAGGGCTCAAACCCCATGAACCGTGAGATCATGACCGGAGCCGAAGTCAGATGCTTAACCGACTGAGCCACCCAGGCGTCCCTGGCTTCTCATTTCTTTCTTTCTTTCTTTTTTTTTTTTCAAATGTTTATTTATTTTTGAGAGAGAGAGGGAGACAGAGCGTGAGTAGGGAAGGAGCAGAGAGAGAGGGAGACACAGCATCTGAAGCAGGCTCCAGGCTCTGAACTGTCCTCACAGAGCCTGATGTGGGGCTCAAACCCACGGATTGTGAGATCATGACCTGAGCCGAAGTCGGACGCTCAACCGACTGAGCCACCCAGGTGTCCCTAGCTTCTCATTTCTTGATAGGACCATATGAGGAGGTATCAAGAGGGTAGCTATCTGCAAGCCTAGTAGCAAGGCAGGAGAAACCCAACCTGCTGACATCTTGAGTTTAACTTCCAGCTTGTAGAACCATGAGAAAATAAGTTTCCATTGTTTAACTCGCCCAAGTCTGTGGTATTTGATTACGTCAGCCCTAGCAAGCTAGTGTATGTGGGTAAAGGATGTTATAACAGAGTTACAGAAAAGAGAATACAAATGGCCTTTAAACTTGACTGTGTTTTCACTCCAACATCTGTATTTATGGAACTGGATGAAAATGACCAACAAGATAATCTTATTTGTCCTAGAGGAATAAACTACTGGAGGAAAAAAAATCTGCTTTTAAAAAGAAAAGATCAGAGGCACCTGGGTGGCTCCATTGGCTGAGTGTCTGACTCTTGATTTTGGCTCAGGTCATGATCTCACTCACGGTTTGTGAGTGCGAGCTCAGCATCAGGCTCTGTGCTGACAGTATGGAGTCTGCTTGGGATTCTCTCTCTCCCTCTCTCTTTCTCTGCTCCCTCCTCTCTCAAAAATACAGAAATAAAAAAATAAAATAAAATAAAAGATCAAAACCCACAGAAGCTCTCTGGAACTCACCATAGATATGGAGGGTAAATTCCTTATCAGTGGTGACATTACAATTCTTGCAGTTTATCTGGGCTCTGTAGGATCCTGCATCTTTCAAAGTCAGGTTGCTGATAAACAAGGAGTAGTTCCAGATGTTCAGTCGGTTCTGGTAGCTTTTGTCCGTAATGAAAGCAGGTGCTCCAGGGACTGCTAAAGCAAGAGTATTTTGGGGACCATTCCAGGTGACGTGCTCAATCTCTGTGTCTGCTGGAATGGGCAGGGAGAAATTCACTGAGCCTCCTACAATCCTTGGCACCACTGTTGGGATTGAGTCCTTTCCAGAGGCTTCTAGTCCTGCAGAGACAGAAGAGGGAGTTGGAGGAGCAGTTGGACTCCTCAAACCAGCCTTCATTCATTCATTCATTCATTCATTGACTCATTCAATAAAAACATAGTGGGAATAAATCCCAGATGTTGAGAAATGAAATGAAAATCTGGCTCTTCTTCCTCTAGGCTCATTGCCTAATAAATCGTTCCTTCATTCCCTAAATTAACTTTCATTTATGCTCTCCCATGAATGCATCTACAATAATCAGTGAAACAGACTTTCTAGGTTTCTGTCCCAGCAGGGAAATTAGCCTTGTGACTTTGGGTGAATTTTTGAATTTCTCTGAGAATCAGTTTACTCATCTATAATGACAGAAATGTACACACCTATACTGTCTTCCTCTACAGATATGGTAGGGATAGAATAAAATCAGGTTGCTGTGAATCATAAAGAACAAAAGAGGTAAAAAAATAAAAGGAGCATCTTTTATTTATTTATTATAATTTTTTTAACATTTATTTTTGAGAGACAGAGTGACAGAGCATGAGCAGGGGAGGGGCAGAGAGACAGGGAGACACAGAATCTGAAGCAGACTTCAGGCAGGCTTCGAGCTGTCAGCCCAGAGCCCAATGTGGGGCTCTAACTCACCAAGAGCGAGATCATGACCTGAACTGAAGTCAGCCACTTAACTGACTGAGCCCCCCAAGTGCCCCAAGGAGCATCTTTTATTTTTATATATATATATTTTAATTTATTTCTAGGAGAGAGAGAGACAGCGTGAACAGGGGAGGGTCAGAGAGAGAGGGAGTCACAGACTGAAACAGGCTCCAGGCTCTGAGCTGGCAGTCAGCACAGAGCCCAACACGGGGCTCGAACCCACGAACCGCGAGATCATGACCTAAGCGAAAGTCGGACGCTTAGCCGACTAAGCCACCCAGGCGCCCCCAAGGAGCATCTTTTAAAAAATAATATGGGATGATGGATGCCTAACAGGGTGGATAGATGGATAAGTGTGTGAGAAGGCAAATGAAATTAAGCCAATGGTAGACCTGGAGTGGGAAGCACATGAGTGTTAATGTAAAATTCTTTCAAGTTTTCTCTGTGTTCGAGAATTTTCATAATAAAATATTAGCAACAAAAGGAGCATCTATCTTACTCTTTCTTTTCCTCATTGTCCAGGGGATCTCAGAATGGCTTTGCCTTGGCCGGGGAAATATGGTTTGTCCTTAGGAACAAGGTTTGGGGATGGGATTAGTAAATAGCATTGATTCTACTCCTAATTGCTTCATCTCAGGAAAACCCCAAATCCCTGATAAACATTGTTACCATGGCTTCCAGAGGTCTGGCATCTGCCTGAGGCAGTTCATTTCCTTGTAGGGGCCCTGTGAATTTGGACTGGGTGACTCCAGCCTGGATTCCCAGATTCAAGGCCTTCTGAGGCTCTGGACAGTTCTCTGAAAACTCCAGACTAAATCAGATGGGGTCAGGACCCATATTACTTCAGGAATCTGGGTGGAAAGATAAGTAAAAAATATGAGAGAGAGGAAAGGCCCAGGTATAGTCTGGAGGGATGGAAAAAGGCTGAGGTATGTTCTGAATACCCAGAAGTACAGAATTATGCGAACTCAGAGAAGAGATACCCAGATTGGCGCAGACCAGGGTGGTGGTGGGGGGTTCACTATCCACCATCAGCCAAGCACTTGGACCTTGTGGAGAGGCAGCTAGGGAGGACACAGGGCTAGGGATCTTGGTCAGCTAGGCTAGGTCCATTCAGGTGAATTCTGGGGGTAGTCAGAAGGCAGAAACTAGGTTCGTTTTGATGCTGGCTTGAAGTTGCCTGACAGAGAGCTCTTCCCATCTGGAAGATACTGCTTATGACTGCTAGGACATGTAGAAATTGCCTTGTTCAATCCTCAAAATTACCTGATGATTCACCCCGACCCCCCCCCTTTTTTTTTTTACTGATAAGGAGCTACAATTTCAAGAGTTTTAACTATTTGCCTGAGATTGCAGGGTTGGTCAGCTCTCTCTTCATATCAGAGATCAGCAAAGGTCCTCAGACTGTCAGCAAGGGGGACGGGTTATGGTTCATACAGGTCAAACCCTGTTACTGTTGAAGCAAACAATGCTACACAACAGGAGTCCCAGGTATCAGTCATCTTACCTTGAACTACGCCATTTGGCAAATAATAAAATGGTGTTAAATGATTGCCATAACTGGATTTGGCTTCCCCACCTTTAATAGTTTCCAAATAATCCAGGTAGTGATTATTATAACAATCAGCTTTCGCCAACTATGTACCAAGCACTTACATATATCCTTTTTAATCTATAAGAGAGTCTTGCATGATACAATTTACTAATCACATTCTATACTTAAGAAGCAGAGACTCACACAGCTAGGAAATAATGGAACAAGGATTTAATTTCAAATGTTTCTGATACTTGTAGGGGCTGCCCCAAGGTAAGCCACTTTGGCATGAAGGTTATTCTGAGCTGAAGGCAATCAAGACCGTGTGGGCTCAAGAGAAATTTTGCCCCTCCCTTCACTACATAGAAGAATCTAAATTGGAGGTCTTTCCCAGAATAATGATTATTAGCAGAGATAAATTTGATCTGAGTAACCTACCTGAATGGCACAGCAAACATCTAATTACCAAACATCTGTTCTTCTCCATATTGCCCTGTGAACTACTTACCTTCCCTCTGAAGTCCCAGACCTCTGTCCCCTTCTCCTTAGTTTGGGATGACATACAGACCTCATTTTGCCTGTCTTTGAAATTTCCATGTCTGTGTGGATTCCCCATATATACACTATCAAATTTTAGTTTCTCCTGTTAATCTGTCTCATGTCAATTTGATTCTTAGTCCAGCTGGAAGGACCTTGAAGGGGATAGAAATTCTCGCTCTCCAAAAAGGGGACGGGACATTCTTACTCCCTGATGTACTAAGACAGAAGGACTTTTCACCCTACTGTCTCCTCAGTTCCTAAAACCACTCTTTGGAGACACAAAAGCATCAAGGTAACTCCCTGTTAGACCAAAACAGTGAAGTTTGAGGTTATCCCATTTGATGGAGCTAGAGAGAGGGAGATGCCTCTCTGCCTTGAGGTTTACTTGTTGGTCATCTGAGGTTTGGGTGACATTGCATTGGCTAGTTTCAGGTCTATCCAACACCACCAAGAAGCGCCCCAAGAGTTGGGTGTGGATATAAAGAGTCCTGATGCTTCAGATGTTTTTATGGTGAGCAAAATTGAAAATGGAAAATGAGGAGAGCTCAGACTTGAACTCAGTCCTGGAGTCTAGGCCCCTTTCCCCCATACATGCATCTAAGAGTTCTTCTATAACTCTCCTCACTGCCTACCCCTCCTACTCCCACTATTTTTGAGTCCCTATGCTACTGTGCCCTCCTCCAAGGCCCTGGGGAAAACAGGATTTCCAGAGGGACAGTAGGTGCCACCACATCAGGTGGTTGAGACCCTCCTTGGGGTAGTGGGTCAGCTCTGCCTGCTGGCCATGCTGCTGAGATACATTTCCCAGAAACTTGCAGGACATGAGCCTTGACAGGGAGGTAGGATGTGAGGAGAAAAGGACATTCAGAGAGAAGCCACCTAGCCCAGTGCCACCAGGCCATCTCCAGATCCCCAAGGAAGCCTGAAGTTTGAGATATAAGATAAACATGGCAGGATGTAGAAAGAAGCTCCAGCAGTTCTATGTATCCCTAAGAAAGAGGGGTGGCTAGTCATCAGGGGAAACTTCTGTATCTTTCTGTGAATTTTACCCACATTAAATGGGGAACAAACTCACCACTCAGCATATCTTAGCAGGAAAGTGTGAGGGTGAGAGGAACACAGTCTGAGCCCAGAGTTAATTGAGACTGGTGCTAGAATGTCATCTACTCATGGTGTGTGACTATGCATGCACTCACACACACAGACATAGGTAGGCATAAGGTGAAACCCGCAGAATTACTATGAAGAGAAGAGTTTCCTGAGTTTACCAGCAAAGAATGTGACCAGCCTCAGAGGGACACCACTAGCAATTGGTGTGGACTTACCAATTACCACAATGTGGACTTACCCATGAGCAGGAAGAGGAGCTGGGTCCACAGAAAGAAAGAGAGTATGTGTGGCTGACTCTTCTGTGGTTTTTTGGAGAAGGACTGTAGAGTCCAGTCATCTGGGTGTTTCTCTGGGGCCGCCATGATGATTTGCTTTCAGAACTCAGGCTGAAAGAGGAAGTGCTTACCACAGCTTTGCTGCTTGTGCGTGCATGCATGTGTGTGTGTGGTTGTTTATATCTGGTACCACAGACTCCTCCCACATGCTCAGGCTGGGGTAGGGGTCCCAAGTCTTTTCAGGGCCTTCATGGGATTTGAAAATCAATGTAGGGAGTCACTTTCTTCAGCATCAGGAAACTTGGGTTCTAAACTCGGCCGTAAAGGTGGCTTCTATATATCTCCACCTCCTGGTATTATGCCCGTGTGTAATCATCTCTCTCTTTTTAATTTTTTTTATTTATTTTATTTTATTTTTTTTGGCTGGATACAGTATACTTTATTGATGGTACATGGTAACATAGGGCTCCCCAAGCCCCTCCCCTTCTTCAGGGGGTCTGGGATGGAAACTGGAGGTCAGGAGATTCTCAGGTGTGTTGGGGGATGAATTGGGACAAAGACTCCCCAGCAGCTGAGGGTCTCTCTTCTCCCTCTTGCTGGGGCTGGTGGTCCAGGGGGCTCTTACTCCTTGGAGGCCATGTGGACCATAAGGTCCACCACCCGGTTGCTGTAGCCAAATTCATTGTCATACCAGGAAATGAGCTTGACAAAGTGGTCGTTGAGAGCAATGCCAGCCCCAGCATCGAAGGTGGAAGAGTGGGTGTCACTGTTAAAGTCGCAGGAGACGACCTGGTCCTCAGTGCAGCCCAGGATGCCCTTGAGGGGGACCTCTGATGCTTGCTTCACCACCTTCTTGATGTCATCGTATTTGGCAGCTTTCTCCAGGCGGCAGGTCAGATCCATGACAGACACGTTGGGGGTGGGGACATGGAAGGCCATGCCCGTTCAGCTCAGGGATGACCTTGCCCACAGCCTTGGCAGCGCCAGTAGAAGCAGGGATGATGTTCTGGGCAGCCCCTCGGCCGTCACGCCACAGCTTCCCAGAGGGGCCGTCCACGGTCTTCTGGGTGGCAGTGATAGCATGGACTGTGGTCATGAGTCCCTCCACGATGCCGAAGTGGTCATGGATGACCTTGGCCAGAGGGGCCAGGCAGTTGGTGGTGCAGGAGGCATTGCTGACAGTCTTGAGAGAGTTGTCATACTTCTCGTGGTTCACACCCATCACAAACATGGGGGCATCCCCAGAAGGGGCAGAGATAATGACCCTCTTGGCCCCACCCTTCAAGTGAGCCCCAGCCTTCTCCATAGTGGTGAAGACCCCAGTGGACTCCACAACATACTCAGCACCAGCATCACCCCATTTGATGTTGGCGGGATCTCGCTCCTGGAAGATGGTGATGGGCTTTCCGTTGATGACAAGTTTCCCGTTCTCAGCCTTGACTGTGCCGTGGAATTTGCCGTGGGTGGAATCATACTGGAACATGTAGACCATGTAGTGGAGGTCAATGAAGGGGTCATTGATGGCAACAATGTCCACTTTGCCAGAGTTAAAAGCAGCCCTGGTGACCAGGCGCCCAATGCGGCCAAATCCGTTGACTCCGACCTTCACCATCGTGTCTCGGGGACGCAGCTGGCACTGCACCAGAAGATGCGGCTGTCTGTCGAACGGGGAGGAGCAGAGAGCTATCTCTCTCTTTTTTAAAAAAATATTTTAAGTAATCTCTGCACTCACTATGGGGCTCAAACTCATAGCCATGAGAGCAGGAGTCTCATGTTCTACTGACTGAGCCAGCCAGGCATGCCTGTAATCATGTCTTATTGAGTGTGGGACGGATGGGGTAGCTTGCTGCTAGTGAGTAGAATGTGGCAGCAGCGATAAGCTGTCACTTCTGAGATTAGGTTGTAGAAGGGTGTGTCTTTCATTTCTCTCTCTGTTTCTCTCTCTCTTTCCTACTCCCAACTCTCTTTTCGAGGAGCCAGGTATTATGTGGTGAGCTAAAGACGTCAAGACAAGGAGCCAGGGAGACCACCAGCCAAAACCCAACAAGAAAGTGATGTCTTTGCCAACAGATGATGAGGACTTGAGGCTTCTGAGAACCACCGGGGTGAGACAGGTGGTACTGGCCCCTGGGAGGACATCTTGATGAGAGCTTTGTGAGGGATCCCGAGCCAGAGACACTAGCTAAGCTGGGCCTGGATTGCTGATTCACAGAAAGTGAGATAAAAAAAATGCTTATTTTAAGCTCCCAAGTTCTGTAATTTGTTACACAACAAAGGATAACAAATGTCATGGTCCAATGAATTAACTGTTTTGCTTAAGCCAGTTTGCACTGGCTTCAAGTCACAGGCAACTGAGAGACTTAATTTTTTAGAGTTTATTTAGCCCCACGTCAGGCTCTGTGCTGACAGCTCAGAGCCTGGAGCCTGTTTCAGATTCTGTATTTCCCTCTCTCTCTGACCCTCCCCTGCTCATGCTGTCTCTTAGAAATAAATAAAAACAGTAAAAAAAATTAGATTTTATTTATTTGAGAGAAAGAGAGAGTGGGAGGGGCAGAGAGACAGAGAGAGAGAGAGAGAGAGAGAGAGATTCAAAGCAGGCACTGCACTGCCGGCGCAGAGCCTGATGCAGGGCTCCAACTCACGACCATGAGAACATGACCTGAGCTGAAATCAAGAGTTGGTCGCTTAACTTGAGCCACCCAGGTGCTCCTTAAATTAGATATATTTTTTTTACTGTTTGTATTCTGTTTTGAGTTCCCTTACATCTCTGTTGTTTTAAAAAGTTTTTCGTTTCAAGTTTATTTATTTATTTATTTTGAAAGAGAGACAGAAAGAGCAAACAGAGGAGGGACAGAGAGAGAGAGAGAGAGAGAGAGAGAGAATGAATCCTAATTTGGGACTCGATCTCACAAACTGTAACATCATGACCTGAACTGAAATTAAGAGTTGGACATTCAACCGACTGAGCCACCCAGTCAACTGAGAGACCTTGAACTGATATGGAGGAAGGACCTCGGAGTTGCCCTGAGGATGGATGTTGCCAGTTGGGGGACAGCATCATTCCCTTTATCTTGCTGAGGCAAACTGACTTCTTTAACATTTACGTGTAGTAGCTAATATAGCTATAGCTTGTTGATGTCTTGAGATTCAGATTATATGTTTATCTAGACTGTAGCATGAGAGGACCTGTAAAGAAGACTTCAGGGAGAGGGTGTGGGTAGTTTTAGGTTATATTTGGTGAGTGCTTGTCAGGTGCTAAACCGTCTCCTAAGACTTGACATGCACAAATCCATTTAGCCTTCACAACAGCTTTATGAGACAGGTATTTTTTGTCAGCCCCATTTTATAGATGAGGAGACAGGTACGAAGAGGGTAAGTAGCTTACTTTGAGTTTTATAGTTGAGGAATAACTTAAACCCAGGAAGTCTGGGAGGAAGGAGGGAGAGAGGTGACAAATCGGATGGCAGGTATCTCCCATCAAGGGGCATCTTTAGAGTCTGGTGCTGCACGAGCCTGAGGGTCAGGGCCCCCTTAGTTGTGTGCAGTAGCGCCTCTTCTGCTGCACTCTAGTCTTGGCCCTGTGGCTACAGCAGGATTGTCCAGAAAGATCTGCAGGGCATATGGTCAGGAGACATTTCCACAGCCCAGATAAACGGTCTTATAACCCAGGTGTCACGGATTCAATGTTTGCGTCATCCCACAAAATTCATATGTTGCAGTCTTATCCCCAGTGAAATAGTATTAGGAAGCGGGACATTTGGGAGGTCATTAGGTCATGAATAGAACCCTTGTGAATAGAATTAGTGTCCTTGTGTAAATGACCCCGGAGCCCGCCCTCGCCCCTCCCTCCATGTGAGGTGACAACAAGAAGATGGCCATCTCTGAAGCAGGAAGTGGGTCCTCACCAAATACTGAATCTGCTGGCGCCTTGATCCCTCGACTTCCGACTCTGGAACTTTCAGAAGTAAAGGTCAGCTGTTTATAAGCTACACAGTCCATGGAGTTGCTGTTAGAGCAGCCTGAACAGACCAGGACGTCAGACTAAAGGCAAAGAGCATCCAGCAGTTTTGTTTATTTATTTGTTTGTTTGTTTGTTTAATTTTATTTTCTAGCAGGTGTTTTTAAGCAGATGTGTAGGGTTATTCAAAGACCTTTTTGAAGGCGTGCTCCAGCAGCAGGTGGGAAGGCATGGAAGGGATGCAGTGACAGCACAGGTGGGGGCTGGGTAAGAGCAAGAGAGCAGCCAGTGTGAGCGGGAGCAGAGGGCAAAGGCGGCAGAGGGTTCCAAGATAATCATAAAAATAATATCACCAAAATGTACTGAATAACAACTATGAGTGATGCTTTGTGCTTTACATGTGTTTTCTTTGGATCCTCAAATCAACCCTATTTGGTTGGCACTCTTTTTTTTTTTTTAAGTTTATTTATTTATTTGTTTATTTTGAGAGAGAGAGAGAGAGAGAGACGGAGAGGACATTTGCAAGAAGGGCAGAGTGAGGGAGAGAGATCATTCCAAGCAGTCTCCGAGCTGTCAGCACAGAGCTTGATTCAGGGTCTCAGTCCCATGAACTGTGAGATCATGACCTGAGCTGAAATCAGTAGGACACTTAACCGACTGAGCCACCCAGGTGCCCTTGGTTGGTACTCTTATTATCTTCATTTTAGAGTCGAAGAAATTGAGGCTCATCAAGGGAAATGTCACTAGAATAATCTTCTTGGTAGTTGTGGACACAGTTTTGTGATACATAGAATCCAGTTGAAGTATTAGCATTTTAGACCCGTAAAACCTTAAAAGCATGCGAATTTTGGTATAATGCAGTTGGCAAATAGGTCCTTTATCACTCAGTTACTGTCTTCACAGAGGGAAGGTGAATATTCTCATTGAGCTGTGGATACAAAGGCACCTTGTGTTGGGAATCAGGGAAGAGGCAAGTTGGGTTTGGCATCTCTACCTTCTCAGTGTGCTTGGATCAGGCCAGCCAATGCGGACAAATGACTGGAACATTTCTGGAATCCCTGCTACTGTCCTGAGACTCCAGCTGGTCATGGGTCCCAGAATTGCCCATCTCTTGGGCATTGCCCCCAGGGAGCATCAAATCCCAGCCTGGGCTGCAATATGCAGCCACAGGCCCACATTCCGGTGCACAGACTCCCTGCCAGCCCCTAACCAGCCCTTCATTAACTTTGCAGCAAAGGTGACACTGCATTTTACACAATTACAGTTTTTGACTTCACTTTTGATATTATATGGGGTTTTAACATGTTTCTACTCCTGCAAATTGGAAGAATATGAAGAGCATTCCGAATTTCAATATGGTTAAAACTCTTTACACCCAAACAGAAAGTTAAATATCTTAAGAGCTAGAAGCAATGCAACATCAAAACAAGTGCTATAGCTATGGTAAAGGGAAGAATTAGGTGATTCACTGTGCAAGTTGAATCTAGGGACACAGGTTATGAGACCAGACTTTTTTTTTTTTCCTTTTTATTTTTTTTATTTATTTATTTATTTTTTACAAATAGTTTATTGTCAAATTAGTTTCCACATAACACTCAGTGCTCATCTCCAAAGTGCCCTCCTCCATGCCCATCCCCCCTCCCCCCCACATCCATCAGTCCTCAGTTTTTGTCAGCATTCAAGAGTGAGACCAGACTTTTAGAGGACATCCACAAAGCAGGTGCAGGGACCTGGGTAGGAACCAGCAGTTAATGTCTCAGTGATGTTTCTGGCCATTAACCAACCTTAGCTGGTGGAGAAGGTGGAACTTAGATGATATCACTGTGTCCTTTGCAGTTACAAATCTTTCAATCCTGGAAAGAGAAGAAATTCAGAGTAGGCATGCTCAAGGTATCAGTTAGTATTTTTTGATTACATATATGTATTATTTGAGACACTTAACCTATTGAAGTACTAGTTAACTTTGTGGTTCTGATCTGAACTATGTAATTGAACAATTGGTTTATATTTGCGATTTTACTTTTTCAATTAATTAATTTTTATTGGCATAGTTGACACACAATGTTACATGAGTTTCAGGGGTACAACATGGTGACTGGACAAGTCTATATGTCATGCTGTGCTCGCCACATGTGTTGCTGACATTTGTCACCATTTAGTGCTATTACAGTTGAATGTAAGTTTATATGAAGTATAATGTCTTAAACTTATGGGTAAGTTTACACGTCAAAACCACACTGAGATACTACCTCATGCTGGTCAGAGTAGCTAAAATTAACAACTCAGGAAACAACAGATGCTGGTGAGGATGTGGAGAAATGGGAACCCACTTGCACTGTTGGTGGGAATGCAAAATGGTAAGCCTCTCTGGAAAACAGTGTGGAGGTTCCTCAAAAAACTAAAAATAGAACTACCCTATGACCCAGTAATAGCACTACTAGGAATTTAACCAAGGGATACAGGAGTGGTGATCCATAGGGGCACATGTACCCCAATTTTATAGCAGTACTTTCAACAATAGCCAAATTATGGAAAGAGCCTAAATGTCCATCAACTGATGGATAAAGAAGATGTGGTTTATATATATGATGGAATACTACTTGGCAATGAGAAAGAATGAAATCTGGCCATTTTCAGCAATGTGGATGGAACTGGAGGGTATTATGCTAAGTGAAGTAAGTCAGAGAAAGACAGATATCATATGTTTTCACTCATATGTGGATTCTGAGAAACTAAACAGAAGACCATGGGGAAAGGGAAGGGGAAAAGTAGTTACAAACAGAGAGGGAGGGAGGCAAATCATAAGAGACTCTTAAATATAGAGAACAAACTTAGGGTTGATGCAGGTGGGAGAGGGGAAAATGGGTGATGGGCGTTGAGGAGGACACTTGTTGGGCTGAGCACTGGGTGTTGTATGTAAGCCACCAACCATGGAAATCTACCCTCAAAACCAAGAGCTCACTATACACTGTATGTTAGCCAACTTGACAATAAATTATATATTTTAAAAAACCCAGCTCTTTCTCCTGGGCCGCCAACATGTCATCCAGACTGAAAAAGACCTGGAAACTTTGGGGCCATGTGAGCCATGGCCACAGCCGTATCGGCAAGCACCAGAAGCACCTAGGAGGCTGGGGAATGCTGGTGGCATGCATCACCACAGGCTCAACTTCAACACGTATCATCCAGGTTACTTGGGAAAAGTTGGCATGAGGCTTTACCACTTGAAGAGGAACCAGAGCTTCTGCCCACGTGTCAATCTTGATAAGCCGTGGCCATCGGTTAGTGAGCAGACTTGGGCAAATGCTGCCAAAGACCAGACTGGAGCTGCTCCCATCATTGATGTGGCACAATCGGGCTACTACAACGTTTTGGGAAAGCTCCCCAACAGCTTGTGAAGGTCAAATTCTTCAGCAGAAGAGCTGAGAAGATTAAGGATGTGGGGGGAGCTCATGTCCTGGTAGCTTGAAGCTACATGGAGGGAGGTTCATTAAATAATAACAAGTGCTTTTCTTTTCTGGTCTGGGTGCAAGTTCTTTAGCACACTACCTCTCCATCTTTACATTGGAAAGCCACCTCACAGATTCCAGGAGTAAGGGAATGAGGGCTTGAGCTCCTCTGCCCACTCCCCTCAGGAAGTGTGCAAGAGGTGGCACCAATAAGAGATAGCACCAACAAGAGATGGCACCAGCAAGAGATAGCACCAGCACTTAGAGGAGTTGGCCCATTACTTACCTTGAACATTTTCATTTATAAATGAGAATATCTGTTGATAGCATATGTGTGTATCTTAGAGTTGAAAGTCCTGTTTTGCATTGTATGCTCTGAAAATACAATGGGTGGGAGAATTAAAAAAAACCCTAAAAACAAAAACAAAAACTTATGAGTAAGTTTATATGAAGCATTCAATATTTTAAGGCAACTTAAAAATGAACATACTTAGAAGCTTAATGTACTAGATTTACAAGCTTTTTTTTAAAACTTTATTTATTTATTTTGAGAGACAGAGAGCGAGAGAGAGCGCACAAGTGGGGGAGAGGACAGAGAGAGAAGGAGAGAGAATCCCAAGCAGACTCTGTGCTGTTAGTGCAGAGCCCAACTCAGAGCTGTATGTTAAGAACCATGAGATCATGACCTGAGACGCCTAACCAACCGAGCCACCCAGATGCCCTGATTTACAAGCCTTCTTTAAGTATTTGAGGAATCTTATTTGTTTATTCAAATACTTGTCCAAGGTGCATGGGGGGTTGGGGGAAATCGGAGATACGGATGAAGGTGTACGCCCATCGTGAAGAGCATCATAACCCTGTATGTTAACTGTACTGGAATAAAAATAGTAATAATAAAAAAAATTATATCTTATATCTTAAAAAAGGAAAAACAAGCAGAAGAGTTATATCACAAAATCTGCTTTCAACTCTGAAAAAAAGAAAATACTTTAAAAGGAAGCTAAATATATTACATGCAATAGTGAGATTTAAAGTCTTTAAAGGAATCAATTTATAAATTTCTAAAATGAGCCAAATATCAATAGCCCCTCAAAAGGGTGTTAAGGGTTGCCAGATTTGTAAATAGAATATAATCTATAAACTGAGTTGTCCTTAAGACTGGGCTAGGTTTTAATCTGTTTTTTCAGTAAATTGAATATGAACTCTTTAAAAAAACTTTTTTGATAGTTTATTGTCAAGTTGGTTTCCATATAACACCCAGTGCTCATCCCAACAAGTGCCCTCCTCCATGCCCATTACCCCCCTTCCCTCTCCCCCATACCCATCTGCCCTCAGTTTGTTCTCAGCATTCAAGAGTCTCTCATGGTTTGCCTCCCTCCCTCTCCCCAACTATTTTTCCCCTTCTTCTCCTGCTTCATCCTCTATTAACTTCCTCGTAATCCACAGAATCTGAAGCAGGCTCTAGTCTCTGAGCTGTCAGCACCAAGCCCGATCCAGGGCTTGAACCCACAAACCATGAGATCATGACCTGAGCTGAAGTCGGACCCTTAACCAACTGAGCCACCCAGGCACTCTGAATATGAAGTTTTAAACAAATATAGCCTATGGATAATTTTTAAACTTTTTAAAAAACATTTATTCATTTTTGAGAGACAGAGGCAGAATGCCAGCAGGGGTGAGGCAAAGAGAGAGGGAGACACAAAATCTGAAGCAGGCTCCGGGCTCTGTGCCGACGATGTGGGACTCAAACTCATGAACTGTGAGATCATGACCTGAGCCGAAGTCAGACGCTTAACCGACTGAGCCACCCAAGCGTCCCTAGCTTCTCATTTCTTTCTTTCTTTTTTTTTTTAAATGCTTATTTATTTTTGAGAGAGAGAGGGAGACAGAGCGTGAGTAGGGAAGGAGCAGAGAGAGAGGGAGACACAGCATCTGAAGCAGGCTCCAGGCTCTGAACTGTCCTCACAGAGCCTGGTGCGGGGCTCAAACCCACGGATTGTGAGATCATGACCTGAGTCGAAGTCGGACGCTCAACCGACTGAGCCACCCAGGTGTCCCTAGCTTCTCATNATTTTTGAGAGACAGAGGCAGAATGCCAGCAGGGATGAGGCAAAGAGAGAGGGAGACACAAAATCTGAAGCAGGCTTCAGGCTCTGGGCTGTCAGCACAGAGCCCAATGTGGGACTCAAACTCATGAACTGTGAGATCATGACCTGAGCCCAAGTTGGACGCTTAACTGACTGAGTCACCCAGGCGTCTTGCCTATGGATAATTTTTTTATGCAAAAGGCCATCTTTTAGGAAATAAATGATAATGGGGAAGTCTTATTGCCTGGGAAGTAGTTTACTAAGATCATAAGTAGGCTGCAGAGGCATGATTATCAGAAAGCTTCACATTTACCCCATAGTACCCAGACCTGAGGCTAAAACCATTCTGTATTCTTTTGTTTTTCTATCAACATGTTTTCTTTTCCACTAGCCTGTGAGCAACATGCTTGCAGAGACTTCCTCTCTTCTTTGGACACCCAGGTCCAGTGCCTTTGAGGCCCCTAGCAGGAGCTCATGTGGGCCGTAAATAAATGAGTGAAGAGAACTCAGTGACAATAGTATCCAGAGGTCCAAGAGAAGACAGAATTTCAAGTGTCGGGGGGGGAGGGTCCCAGTGTCAAATTTAACTGGTGGTCATATAAGATAAGGCCCAGAGGGTCTGCAGGCTCTGACCATGGGGAGGTCATTGGTGACCTTCTAAAAAGCAATGTGGATTCTCTTCAAGTCCTGCTGGGGCACTTGACCTCCATGCACTGAAGGCCAAGGAGGTACTTGTCAAAGCCTGAGAAGTGAGGGGCCTGAGAGGATTCACTAGTCACGATTACATCCTCCCAGAGATGACAGCAGTCTGCATAGGCCAGGAAAGCCTTCGGGACCATTTGGTGTAGAGAGGTTGGGGGAAGGGAGCGCCATGCCTGTCCCAGCTCTCCCCTCTTCCCTCGCCCTGTGGATCAGGGCTGTCATGCAACTCCTTCAATCATGCCGTCAAAAGGGCAAGAGAGCAAAATAACCTCTGACCCAGGCTTTTATGGTTGAGGTGGAGGTGGTCCCGAATTCTGGGACTTGGATTCTTCCAGCTTTGTCTCTGTGCTGAAGAAGCTACCACCAGCAGCCTGTGCCTTCCACCTGTCTGTCCTCGGGCCAGTCCGGGCTTGCTCTCCTCTGCCTGCTGACTCAATGTCTGCCCATGTGCTCAAACAAGCGGGCAGGAGCTAAGCCCCTGCTATGTGCTGATGCTGAGCTAGTCACTGGGAATTGCAAGATGAGAAAGGAAGGCGGCTACCCTCAAGGGGCTGAGTGTACTTGGGAGAGAGCGCGGCTGAGCAGGTATTTATAACACGGTAGGGATAGATGTCACGATAGAGGTAGGCACGGGGCACCCGGGAAGCCCAGAAGAGGGCGTCTCTCTTAGCCTGGGGCTTCAGAAGAGGCTTTCCCACGGTGGGTGGTGATGACTTTGGAGGCGGCAATGGGAGCCAGCTCCGGTGAGGTAGGTGGGGTAGGTGGCAGAGACGAGGACAGTGCAGTAAGCAGCTTGCAGGAGTCAGTTTACAGGGGTGCAAAGTCCTCACGCCTCTGTGGGCAGACTCTAGAAGCAGCGTGTGGTGACTGGAGTCCACCGTCTGAGACATGGAGACACAGCATGAGGCCAAGGTTGTCAGGAAGCAAGAGAACATGAAAAGCCTTGTCCACCAGGGCTGTGAGCCCAGACTTAAGCTTTAGGGGCCGGGGAACCTCAGAAGGGCTTAAAGCACGGCTGTGACATCATCAGCTTTGGCTTTTAAATAGCTCGTGTGGCTTCCCACCCTTCTTTCTCCTACGTCCCCTCTCTCCGCATCTTGTGACCCCAAAGCTACATGTGATTATTGTGGCGAATTCTCAGGAAATAGCTGTGGGTTGATATTCACACATTCGCAGTTGGCCAGCTGTCGGGAGGCAGGCCAGTCTGCCGGTGAATATTCTGGGTCTTTCTCTACCGGCATCCCTGGTCCTGCTTGGTCTTTTCATGGGTAAGTCTGTCCCTGCTACTACCATCCAGGCACCTCCCCCTGCCTGCAGGGGTGTTACTCTAGCCATGGGTGTGTTTCACTGAAGCCAGGAGCCGGGCTGTGTGTGTGTATGTGTGTGTGTGTTGCATATGCTGCCATCTCACACCATGCAGGCCCAGACTGTGTGCTTCTCACTCTCACATTTCTTCTGCTGATGAGTCACAGGGAGCCTGGGTGTCCCTACACCAGCTGATGACGGGGTCATGAGATCGAGGACCTGCCCCATCTTCATCTTGCCATTTCACTCATGATTCTCTTACATCTCTGTCCCCTTCCTCCCTCTCCCGTCAGCCCCTGTGAGTCACCCTTCATCATGAGGTGACTTCGGTAGGGGATCTGAAGCCTGGCACGTGGTAGCTGTTTCTGTCCCTCTAGATTCTCACTGCTTGCTCCTGTCCCCGAGGACCTGAGCAGGGGGCAAGAGACAGGCTCAGGAACCAGAGGCCCCTGGGAGCAAAGTTCGTGAGAAGCCTGCGGTGACTGAGCCGGGCTCTTTCTGCTGTAAGAAAGTTTCAAGCTTTCGCTTTCATTCTCCTTCAGGGGAAAACCAGTGTGCAGTTCTGAAGGTCACCTGCCTTCAGGGTTGTCTGCACCTCAGGCTTTAGGGTGCCCCCTATGCCCCAAAGATGAATCCCTTGATGTGTTTAAAACTTGGCAGTGAAGGGAAGGAAAAATTCTTCTCTACCCTCAAGGCCTCCTACCTGAACTAAGAATTACATCGATGTGAGACAGATTAACAGGGCTAAAAACACCCTACATTTTAGGACGTGCACTTGGAGGCTTGATAATGAAATGGAGACCTGAAGAGATGCCCGAAGAGGCGGTTTTTATACTTTTTAGACTGACAATAAATCTGCAAGGAATTGAGAGGACAAAGAAAACTTAATGTTGGGGCTTCAATCAGTAAAGAATTCTAAATAGACATTGGCGGTGGGGGGGGGTAAATTAGTAAAGAATAGTGTTTTTTTCTCACTTCTGGTGATAAGGATACTCTTTACCTCCTGGTCCAGGGAGGGTGCCTTTTTTTTTTTCNACAGACTCGGAAATAGGCTCCAGGCTCTGAGCTGGCAGTCAGCACAGAGCCCGACGCGGGGCTCGAACCCATGAACCGCGAGATCATGACCTAAGCGAAAGTCGGACGCTTAACTGGCTAAGCCACCCAGGCGCCCCGGAGGGTGCCTTTCGCATGGGAGATTTATTTCCTGTTTTCAGACGTCAGAGGAAGGTCTGAGAATCCTTGCACTGGCTGCCTCTTAACTAACTTATTTAAATTTTTTAAAAATGTTTATTTATTCTTGAGAGAGAGCACAAGCAGGGAAGGGGCAGAGAGAGAGGGAGACATAGAATCTGAAGCAGGCTCCAGACTCGGAGCTGTCAGCACAGAGCCCTACCCGGGGCTCGAACTCATGCGCTGTGAGATCATGACCTGAGTCGAAGTCAGAAGCTTAACCAACTGAGCCACCCAGGCACTCCAGTAACTTATTTAAATAAGCAAACAGGGGCGCCTGGGTGGCTCAATCGGTTGAGCGTCGGACTTCAGCTCAGGTCATGATCCTGTAGTTCATGAGTTCAAGCCCCACATCTGGCTCACCTCTGTCCCCCTCTCCATTTTCTCTCTGCACCACTCCCACTCCCACTCTCTTTCTCAAAAATAAATAAACATTAAAAAAAAAAGTTTAGTTCTTCGGTTTGGTTTGGTTCTGGAAACATCTATTCATGCTCTTGTGTGCTGGGTCCTATGCTTAAGGTGTGGTGGGAACAGAGGTCAGCAGGACCCAGGGGGGAAATAGGACGATGAAAGCCCATTGTTGGCAGCACAGTGGAGTTGACGGCGTCAGCTTTGGGGTCACATGAACTTGGGGTTTTATTGTTTTTTGTTTTTTTAATACGGAGTCTGCTGCTTCCTAGCTGGTGACCTTGGGCAAGTTTCTCAAGAGCTTTGAGTCTCATGATCTTTCTCTCTAACGTGGGAATAAGAACACCCTCCTTACAAGTTTGCTGGGATGTGCTTACCCTACTCATCATGATGTCTAGCTTTTGGGGTTCATGTCCTGATCTGACCCCCTGTATCTCCCTTCACTTGAACCCGGAAACAGGATTCAGACCAAGAAGTCCTACACGCGCCCATTGCGTGGGACCCAGGTGCCGAATCACCCCCTTCCTTGTTCGCTTGGATACAAATTCCCTTCTCCTCTCACTGGGGTTGTGAACGACAAGGAGAGGGCAGCGCCCTCTGTGTGAGACAGGGTGAAGTGAATGCTTAAAACTCAAAGGCCCAGGAGAGCACAGGCTGAAGGAAACCCGGGTTGGGGGTGGAGAGAAGGGGCATGGCTGGACCACCGGGGTCCAGCAAGGAAGCAGCACTTGGTGAGGCCTAGTGAGTCACTGCACTCCGGTCGACAAGGACAGGTCAAGCTGCTGCTCAGTCAGGGTGGAGGTCCTCGGGCTGGATTTCAGGCCCTGGGTCCCGCGTGCCAACACTGGCCATCTCGGTATGCTTCCCGGCGGTGTGCACGATTCTCCAGGTGGGAGCCTGCGGAGCTCCACAGAACTGGACCCCAGGATGTTCCGTGATGGGTGCACAGGACGCTGACCTGCCCCAGCTTGGGGCGCCTACCCCCACAGTACCCCCTCCCCACCCCCACCCCTGTCCCTTCAGCTACAGGACATCTCAGGTCAGGTCAACTTTTGACTGAGAGACTCAGCACCTGGCCTGGGACTCGTGATGCAGCTGGTGCTTTTGGATCCCGTTCTGAACCTTCGGGAACCATGCAGACTTTTCCTTCTGAATCACCGTGCAGCACACCTGGGTCAGTTTCAGACCTCCTGTTTCCTGGGGCTGCATGTCACTGTTGCAAGAATTCTCCGACAGAGATGGGTCATGCTATGAGCAGCGGTAGTTTTCGTTTCTCCACAAGGGTGCTGGCTAGTGTTGTTTTTTTTTTTAATGTTTATTTATTTTTGAGAGAGAGAAAGAGACAGAGTGCAAGAAGGGGAGGGTCAGGGAGACAGGGAGACACAGATTCTGAAGGAGGCTCCAGGCTCTGAGCTGTCAGCACAGAGCCCTGCATGGGGCTCGAACCTGCAAGCCATGAGATCATGACCTGAGCCGAAGTCAGATGATTACTGACTAAGCCACCCAGGAGCCCCATACCTAGTTTTTTAAAAATATTTTTATTTATTTAAACTAAGCTCTACACGCAATGTGGGGCTTGAACTCACAGCCCCAAGATCAAGAGTTGCATGCTGTACCTACTGAGGCAGCCAGGCGCCTGGGTGCCGGGTAGTTTTGGTGAGGCTGCAAACAAGATGCATTCACCAACTCATTCCAGTGATATTCAAAAATCTTTAATGACACCAAGAGTGAGGCATTTATTTGCATTATCTCATTTAACCCCCACAAAATCCTGGAGGTGACGCTCCCTGTTTCCCAGGTGAGAAAGCCAGGACTCAGAGAGGTTAAGTAACCTGTCCAAGGTCACAGGGCTAGGACCTAGCAAGGGTATGAACTCGGGCAGTCTGACTAGAGCCCTGGTGCATACCCTCTTCTCCCAAGTAGTCTGGCATCGAATGACTGTCCCCCGACCACCCTTCAGCTCACTTGACCCAGCCCAACACTAACCTTCCAGTTCTAGAGCGAAGTTCTCAGAATCTTAGCTGGGCCTCAGCACTGGCCTCTGTTCAGTAGTGTCCAAACAAGCCATTATGCGAAGTGGTGCCAGGCAGTTTCTGCTGTGGTGGGGTTGGGCTAAGTGAGCTCTGCTCTTATTGCCTGGATCAGCTAGAGGGTGGCTCAGAGTACCAGCAGAGATCATCTGCTCTTCCCCAGGCACCTCCTGGGAATTTTCCTCTCTCACCATTCCACTTTCCACTTGGCATCAACTAATTATTTTATTATATGTGAATTAGTTAATATCAATGCTGAGGAAGACTCCTTTGGCATGAAGGAAAGGATGCTGACCTGTGTTCTTGTTCTATTACCAACTAGCCATGTTGTCTTGAGTAAGCCACCTAATTTCTTTGGGTCTCCGTTTTCTCATTTATAAAATGGGAGTACAGTAAAACCTTGGTTTTGCAAGCCTAATTCGTTCTGGAAACATGCTTGTCATCCAAAGCACTCCTATATCAAAGCAAATTTCAAGCAACATTGGCTCAGTTGTGATCAGGTGACATTTGGTGTCACATACTATGCATATTGCATGACATCACTTGTTTATCACGTTGAAATGTATTAGAAATGTTTGCCCGACTTACGAACCCTCGCAGAACAAGTAACTCGCAATCCAAGGTTTTACTGTCATAATCACTCACCTGACTCTCTCAGGTAAGTTATGAGCCTCTGGCTTAGTCAGGCTCTTCCTGAAGCTTCTGTTCAACGTTTGCAGGGCCAGGGGTTTCCAGAGACGACCCAGACCCTGTGATGGTAACTGGGACCCTGGGGGGAGGGTCTGTCACTGTGCCCCTTCAGCTACATTCTGGATGGCCAATGGAGAGCATCTCTTGGATGTCCCATTCGGTATCCACGGCAACAGCCACCGTAACCTTGGCAGAAGCGGAGGGCCAGACACCTTTTACCAGGCAGAAGTCCAGTACCAAGGTCATGTAAGTGTGGGGGGCCCAGGCCACTCCCTGCAGATCAACAGCCTGAAGGATGCAGGGCCCTTTCCCCCACATTAACCTGAGGAGCTCCTGTATCACGCACCCCGGGGGGTCCAGTCTGCAAGTGTTCGGTGAGTGTCCTGGGTAACAGGTGTGAGGGTGGTACCCATTTTCAGTCTTTCTGACGGCCTTCCCCACATCTCTTTTAGAAACATTTACAATTTTGTGAATTACAAGACTAGCATGTCCTCACTGTAAAAACAAAACAAAAAAGAAAAAAAAGTGTAAAGTAGCATTGCCTGGGAGAATGTCCTGAACAATGTCAAGGCCCAGGACCTGCCCCAGACCGATTGCAGCAGAACCCCTTGGGTCTGTAGTGGGCGGAGAATGGAATCCAGGCCCAAGAGCTACGATCCTGAGTGGCTGCGAGCTTTCTCGGTGCTAAAATAGGAACACTACCATCTCGTGAGAAGTACACGATGTGAATGCTGTGATCATGTTACTTAGAGATAGTTAGAAATTGTTTTAGCGGCAGAAACTACCCCTGAGGTGTCAGAGGTGAGTGTCAGCTACTCACAGCAGTGAGGAAGGCCAAAGGCAGACTGATTTGGCCAGTAAAGCAAGAGTAAGCCCATCTTAGAGTCATATTATACTCATTTAGAAAGTATTATTATTACTTACTACTCATATCGATAGTAAAAGAGCAACCCAACTCCTTTGCACAGAAAGAAAGGCAAATAGGGGCAGTTGAGCACAGTTCTGGTGGTGAAGTTGGAAGGTTTGTCGTGAGCGGGGGCGGGGTGTGGGCAGGAACCTCCTTTCTGGTAAGAAACTGACTCACCAGAGTGCCTCCCAGTGGAGACAGAGAGGTCAATGAAGCTGGTCTTCGGGGACTCACAGGCCACTGTCTTCTCGTGTTCTGGGAAGATCACAGGGTACTTTGCCCAGACTCAGATTAGCCCCTGGTTCTAAGCCTTTGCCTGAGGGACATGGGCAAGGTCACCAGGGAGCCACGGCAGAGCTACTTCTCTCCAGTGGGAAGAAGAAGCTACAGTTAGCGAGTGAGGATGAACCTGGGGAAGCTGAGTATTGGCGGGAAAGAAGAGATGCTTCTTGGGTTGTATTTGTGTGATAGGAAATATTCCTATTTGATGAGGCATCAAAAAAATTTTTATGTTTCTTTATTTTTGAGAGACAGAGCACGAATGGGGAGGGGCAGAGAGAAAGGAGGACACACAGAATTTGAAGAAGGTTCCAGGCTCTGTGCTGATAGCCCGACACAGGGCGGGAACCCACGAACCATGTGATCATGACCTGAGCCAAAGTTGGACACTTAACCGACTGAGCCTCCCAGGCATCCCTTGATGAGGCATTAAAAAAATTTCTTTTCACGGGGGGGGGCGGTGTTTATTAACTTTTGAGAGACAGAGAGAGCAGCAGAGGGGCAGAGTGAGAGGGAGACACAGAACCTGAAGAAGGTTCCAGGCTCTGAGCTGTCAGCACAGAGCCCAACGAGGAGCTCAAACTCAGGGACTGCGAAATCTTGACCTGAGCCGAAGTCAGATGCTTAACCGACTGAGCCACCCAGGCGCCACCCCTTGGTGGGAGGATGGAATTGCTCCCGGGTCAGGTTCACATGGTTGGAGAGAAAGCCTTTCTGCCATAAATCAGACTGGGCCAGCCATGGCCTTTGCTCACGCAGGCCAAGGGTACTCTGGGGCTTCTGGGACGTCAGTGGGATTGCTCCCCAGGTGGGCCTAGGGCTGGTGGGAGAGTCCCTCCTCTATGCTCCAGTGGAATGGCAAGAGTGAAGATAACAGACCAGATTTCTGTCCTTTGCAGGGGGCTTTCCAAGTCACGGGGTCTCACCATAGCGCTGCAGCTGGCTGGAAAGGGGTTTTTCTATCCAAGCTGCTGCAGCAGTCTCAGAGAGAAAAAAATAACACAGAGACAGAAAGTGGCAGACCCAGGAATAGAATTATGCCCCTCAGTGCCACATCCTGTGCTTCTGGTTTGTCATTACATTTATGTGCTGCAGAAGGAGTCATAGGGGGAGATTTTGGGGCCCAGGCCCAGGCTGGAGGAGACACAGCTGAAGAGGTAGCAGAAAGTCACCCAGCCTGCCTTCTCCTGGGGGCATTCCAGGCTCTGTGGTCCCATCTTGTCTGGTGGAGCCGCCCCTGGGGCTGCTATCAGGAGGGCCCCAGGGCTGAGGCCGAATAACAGAGCAGCCTTCTCCCATGCCTGTGGCCTTGTTGAGAGAGTCCTGACTGCCCATTGTCTGCATCTGCTCTCCTGCTACCCCCCACGCCTCCTGGCTCTGGCTTGGGGAGGCCGGTGGGCAAATAATGGCAACATGGATATCTTCTGGAAGCATCTGAGTTCCTGGTCCTGGGGGAAGAAGGGATAGGGTGCAAGTTGAAGAGAGTACAAGGGAGTGGGAGAAACCTCAAACGCACAGGGCCAAATGTTGGGGAAGCCTTGGTGGGGGTCTGGAAGCTCAAAGTATACTGCAGAGATCCCTACTGGGGTGATAAATAATTACAACACTGTTCTATGCTTGTGTGGACACATGGCCTTCATCAGGTCAGTGCAAGGGTGTGAACCCAGGCTTTGGAGTCAGAGCCATTGGATTTGGATCTTGAATTAACCCCTTAATAGCTGAGACTCTGGGCAAGTTACTCGAAGCTCTCTGAGCCTGTTAAATGAAGTAGGTACAAAACCTTCCCTACTTACTTATTTCATAGGGTTGTTCTGGGTATCAAAGCATACTAAGTGGGGGGGTCCCTGGGTGCCTCAGTCTTGAAGCATCTGACTTCTGCTCAGGTCATGATCTCATGGTTCATGAGTCTGAGTCTCACATCAGGTGAGCTCGAGCCCACTTTGGGTGAGCCCTGCTTCTGTCTCTCTCCCTCTCTCTCTCTCTTTCTCTTTGCCCTTCATGGGATTCTTTCTCTCTGCCCTCTCAGTCTCTTGCACCCTTTCTCTCTCTCTCTCTCAAAAAAAAAAAAAAAGATACTCAGTGACCTGGTCCTTTAAAACTCAAAGCTCTCCAACAGACGTGGGCAGATTCAGCCTCTGCGTCTCCATGTGTGCACTCAGGGTGGTTCAGCGTCTCGGCGTCAATGCCTTGTGCCTTCTGCCCCGTGAAGGGAGCCCCCAGGGCAGTTCTGCAGTCCTTAGTTGGTGCTTTTTTGTACACACAGAGCAGCTGGGCCGGCCCCATGCCGCACTGAGCTCCAGGATCCGTGAGAAGGGACACTGCATCTTCATCCTGACTTGTGCGGCAGAAAGCAGAGGAGCTCTGGGACCCAATACCTCTGGGACCCTGGGCTGTTGTATCCCATGGAGGATCTGTCCTCAGTGTCTCCTTGAGGCCCGGGAACAGTGCTGCAGCCTTGACCTGCACGGTCCAGAAACGCAGTCAGTAACAGCAGCTCCCTCTCTGTCTCAGTGTCGCCCTTGTGTGCAGGTACCTGGCATCTGAGCACAGGCCCTGCGCTGCAGCACTGGGGGGGACAGATGGTGGAGGACGGGGTCCTGGTCCTCTGCAGGCCTGGGGAGAGGGGCTGACACCCTCGAGAGAGTGGAGCGGGTGGGTCTGGGTCAGTGTGATCAGGGGAGAGGGGGAAGAAGGCCCATGGGAGCCAGCAGGGAGGTTGGAGGGCAGGAGGAGCTCGGTGGGAGGGGGTGGGCTGGGCTGCCCTGAGTTGAACAGGGAGACCCCGGCGGCCGAAACCACTGAGGCTGTGGTTTTCTGTCTGTCTGCAGCGCCAGGGTTCCTGGGAGGGGACACGGCAGGGGAGATGGTGATCAGTATCCTTGGGGAGTCGCCACTCGGCCCCTTGAGGTCCCAGCGGGGCAGGAAGTGGAAAATGGTTACCTGGAGCTCTGGACCACTTGCTGCTGTTTTGCAGCCTGGACCAGGAGGCAAACCAACGCTGGCTGGTGGGACTCAGGGACCTTACGGCCGACGACTGCATGCCCTCCAGCACGGCTACTCTCTGCGGATCAGGCCCCTGAGGCTGCAGGACTCCAGAGCCGGGTCACCCTGAATACTCGCCCGGTCAACACCACCAAGGATTTCACCCTGTGTGTCTATGGTGAGGAGGGTGAAGGGCTCACCTTTTTTTTTTTTTTTACAAACAGTTTATTGTCAAGTTGGTTTCCANCCTAGCGGTGCTATTGCTGGGTCATAGGGGATCTATTGTTAACTTTTTGAGGAAGGAGGGCTCACATTTGAACTTCAGCCTCTCCTCTCTCCCCAGCTTGGCCAGACCAGAGTCTTCTCAGACCTCAAACTTCCCTTTCTTGCACAGAGAAGCCGTGGGAGCCCAATATCACTGCCGGTTCCGAGATGGCGAAGGATGGAGCCTGCTATGTCACCCTGACCTGCTTCCTGCCACAGGCTGGAGATAATGTCCAGTACAGTCCCCCACTTGGCTGGGGCGGGGTGGGGAACCACTTTCTGTGTCACTTGGACATCTGGGGTCAGCGACAGCTATCGCTGCTCTGCCAGGAACTGGTCAGTCAGAACCCCGGCTCTGTCCCCACCGGGCCCCTCTGCTCAGGTAACCCCCTCCTTCTGTGAGCCCCCCTCTTTGGCAGCCTCAGTCTAGGTGCTTAGCATCCCCACCTAGCCTCCTCTGGTCTCTAGAGGTGGCCGAGGAGGGGCAGGATCATTGGCAGCAGCGAGTGTCCCCAGGGTGGCAGGAAATGAGCCATCTGGTGCCATCATTCCAGGGCCTGCAGTCCGCTTCTGTCTGTCCGCCCCAGACCCTGGGTCTGTGCGCTGCCCTCACTGCTGGGACCCCCCCCGGCCCACCTGATCCTGCAGACCCACTGCAGAGGAGCCCCAGACCTCCTTGGCCGCATCCTCGGACAAGCCCAGAGCTGCTCTGAGAGGGAAACCGAGGCTGTGGCTCCTCTGGCATCAAGGATGGCCTCTGGGCTTCCACAGGCCGCTGCGGGAAACTGCTCAGTCCAAACACACTCTGCCCCCTTTTCTTCTTCTTGGCCGACTTCTGGACGTCTCTCTGCTCCCTGTCTCTGGTTCCTCACCAACCACTCGCTCTTCTCCACCTTTGGTGCCTGGTTTGCTCCCAGCGACTTCCTGATTGCGAAGTAGAGGAGACTTTCTTCACTTGTGCTGTTCCCAGCCCGCTCTTCCGAGGGGGGTGGGGGGCTGCTGACTCCAGGGACTTTTCTCACACGTCACAGTCCTTATGGGTCCTGCTCTCTGTTGTGGGGGGCAGAAAGCTGGGTGTCCTTCAGAGTCCTTGTTTTCCACTGCTCCCTGCTGGTGATTGCACATCCACACTCAGCCCTGCGGATCATCACTTTGACTGCACTGCCAGGGGGTGATGAGTTCTAAGAGAAGGAAATACTCCGCTTGCTTTTCTGCCTAAAACCTCGTGATGTCTGGGTGACATCACCATTACCTTTCTGCTCAAAGCCTCGTGATGTCTGGAGGTGTCTCAGTGACTCAGTCTGTTGACTTTGGCTCAGCTCGTGATCTCATGGTTCCTGAGTTTGAGCCTCATGTTGAGCTGTGTGCTGACAGCTCAGAGCCTGGAGCCTGCTTCTGATTTTGTGTCTCCCTCTCTCTCTGCCCCTCCCCAACTCACGCCCTGTCTATTCTCTCTCAAAAATAAATAAACACTGGGGCGCCTGGGTGGCTTAGTCGGTTAAGCGTCCGACTTNATTTATGTCCTCTTCATTCATTTAAAAAACTCATGTTTATACAGTATTTATTATTATTATTATTTTAATTACAATATGGTTAATATACACTATTGTATTAGTTCCAGGTGTATAACACAGTGATTCAACATTTATGTATATCATGAAATGCTCACCACCGCAAGTGTAATTATCTGTCACCATGCAAGTTATTACAATATCATTGACTCTAATGCCTATGCCGTACTTTTCATACCCATGACTTATTTATTTTATTCCTGGAAAGGGTATTTGATAAATTTAAGGAACATTTTTTTTTATTTTACTTTTAAGGAATCTCTATTCTTAGCATGGGGCTCAAAACCACAACCCCAAGTTCAAGAGTCACATGCTCCGCCGACTGAGCCAGCCGGGCGCCCCGAAGCATTTAGAAGGTGCCTGTGTTGTTCTCGGCATTGAGAAGAGGTCTGGATAAATCGCCACCCCTCTGGGAGCTCAGTCACAATGGTTACAGTCTGCCGCTAACCCCACTAAATGACTTGAGGGGGGACTGAGCGAGTTCTATGAGAGCATTTGTCCCTGTCTGACTTCTCCGTTGAACAAGACCAATGCCCATTCTTAGTCCTTTCTGCGTCTCCAGTTCACAGCATGGAGTAGGCGTGAAACATGTGAATCTGACGTGTATTTAGGGAGCAGCCTGTGCTGGGTGTGACAGGACACGAGGAAACATGGTCACTGGTTGCAAACACGAACATTCTCCCTGCCCGGAGGGTAGTTCACCTCCATGCCCCTAATTTGGCTTCCAGAAGGGTCCCCCACCGCACCCACGCTTCTGCCTTCTTTTCTTGGAAATCCCTACCCCTGTCTGCCTGTCTTCCATTTCTGCTCTTCCCTTCCTTTTACATCAGTTCCTAACCTGTGGTCGTTGTTTCATTCAGCCTCCTTCCTACCTTGCTCCTTGAAGAAAGAATTTCTTCTCTTTTTGATCCTGGGACTTTTGCTGAGTGAATACATTTGACCTTGACAAGTGGAGAAGCCAAGAGGAATAATGTGAGAAGGGCATCACCCTGTGAGACACAGAGATAAAGAAGTCTGTACCTGGAGCGCCACCTGATGCCAGCGACTCCTGGTGAGAGAGGGACATCAATCCCAAGTAAGACATAAAACCCATTTCATTTGCAAACTGAGTTCAAAATTACCAACAAACTGCTACATAGCTTCTGTTTAAAATAACCTGTTTAGGGGCACCTGGGTGCCTCAGTCAGTTAAGCATCCAACTCTGGATTTTGGCTCAGGTCATGATCTCACATTTTGTGAGTTTGAGCCTCGCATCTGCGCTGACAGTGCTGAGCCTGCTTGGGATTCTGTCTCTCCCTCTCTTTCTCTGCCCCTTCCCTGTGCTCTCTCTCCCTCTCTCTTTCAAAATAAGTAAACTTAAAAAATAAAATAGCCTGTTTATGTTTTGTTTAGTCTTATATTATTATTTTTTAATGTTTACTTATTTTTAAGAGAGAGATAGAGTGCAAGTGGAGGAGGGGCAGAGAGAGAGGGAGATGCAGAATCTGAAGCAGGCTCCAGGCTCTGAGCTGTCAGCACAGAGACAGACTCAGAGCTTGAACCCACAGACCATGAGATCATGCATGACCTGAGCTGAAGTCAGGTGCTTAACCTATTGAGCCACCCAGGTGCCTCTGTTTAATCGTATTTTAAAGTGTTCAGAAAAATAAGAGGGCTTATTCATTTAAGAAAAGTTGAAGGTTTGTGAAGTGATTAAGTGTTGTGAATATACATATTCATCTTCTGTTCACATTGAAGTAAATGGGCCCAGATTCAACTTAAATTTCATCTCCTTGGAGCAGCCTTTTGACCACCTTATTTAAGCAATTTTTTCCTCTTATTCATTGTACTCAGCTCAGTTTGGTCAAATTATCACAATTTTTGAGTTAATATTTGTTGGTCTTTTTGTTTATCATCTGTTCTCCCCCACAAGACACTCAGCTCCATGAGGACAAGAAGTATCTGTTTACTTCACAACTGTAAACTCAGAGGGCAATAGAGTGCTTGGCTGGTGGTAGATATTTCAGTATTTTTGAATGAATGAATAACTAATGGACGAGAGCTGAGAACATTTTATCTTGAGATTCGAAGACTATCAGGTTCATAAAAATCTGGGACCTATGCCATTGTGTGTGTGTGTGTGTGTGTGTGTGTGTGTGTGTGTGTGTGTGTTCTTTCTGCTTTTGATAGAAGAAGGAAGGAAATGGAATCCTTATGCTGAAATTTCCTTCATAGGGGCCAAGGTCAGGCTGTCCTCAGGCAGCCACTTTAGCATTGAGATTATGCTGAGCTGAAAACAGTCAAGGTCCAAAAATCTCAGGAAGAACTTTGACACTCCCCCTCCCCCACCAAAGAATTTTTTTTTTGAGAGAGAGAGAGGGCACAAGTGAGTGAGGGACAGAGAAAGAGAGAGAGAGAGAGAGGAGAGGGGGGGGGAGAGAGAGAGAGAGAGAGAAGCAGGGTTCACCCGAAGCAGGGCTCAAACTCGTCCAAAGTTGAGACTCATACTCACTCGATGCTCCCCTACCAAAGAACTTAAACAGATGACCTGTTCCAGGAGGAAAATCATGAGCCCAGAGAAATACAGTATCACATGCACTGGGGTGGTACACAGGGAGGAATTTAGTTAGCAAAGTCTGTCTGTTAACATTCTTCTTGATGTCCCATTGTTTCTGTCTGGTCCAGCAGACATTTGTTTGCTCCAAATTTTACTCTTTTCCATCTTCCTGTGAATTGACTTCCTTCCCTTTGAAGTCCCAGGCCCCTATCCCCTTCTCCTTATTTCAAGATGACATATATACCTCATTTTGCCTGTCTTGGGAATTTCCATGTATATATGGATTCCCTGTATGTACAAAATTAAATTAGATTTTCTACTGTTAATCCGTCTCACGTGTAGGGACCAAGAATAGGCTGCTCGCAAGATGGGCTGCTTTGGCATGAACATTATTTGGAGTTAAAAGCAACCAAGACCCAGCAGATTCAGGAAGAGCTGTTTACCTCCCCCTCATCTGCCTGCCTGTACCAGGAAGAGCTTTATTTTATCTTATCTTATTTTATTTTAGAGAGAAAGCGAGAGAAAGTGTGAGTGGGTGGAGGAGAGAGGCAGAGGGAGAGAGAAGGAATCTTAAGCAGGCTCCATCCTCACTGTGAAGCCCCATTCCAGTGCTTCATCTCATGATCCTGGGATTGTGACCTGAGCTGAGTGGGATGCTCAACTGACTGAGCCACTCAGGCACCCCAGGAAGTGAGATATTAACAGAGAATCCTTTTTACCTAAGAAACTTATCTGCCTAATAGGGCACATTTGTTCTCCAAACCTTTCTTCTCACCTTCCTGCTAATGGTCTTACTCCCCTTTGTATCCCTAGACTCCTACCTCTCTCCTGAGCTCACACAAGCTTCATGTTATCTCATTGTCTTTGGAATTTCATGTCTGTGTGGATTCCCTGTGTGTAGAAAACTAAATTTGATTTTCTGTTATTCTGCCTCACTTCACTTTGATTCTTTGTTCAACTAGAAGGACCTGGAAGGGCAGAGAGAATTCTTCCTTCCCAACATCTTCTAAGTAGTTTGTTTGCATCTAGCCTTGACACCCTATAATTGGTTTCTTCTGCTGAAATTTTAGAAGCACCACTCATTTGGTCCAGGTACACTGACTTTCTTTCATGTCCTCTCACCATGTCGAAGGGTCTTTGCATAGGCTCTACCCTCTGACCAGGCTCTGCTTTCCTGGACGTAGATCTTATTACCTGTAGATCTCAGCTCAATCATTGCTGTGTGGGAGAAACCTTCCCAGATCCTGCTGGCATCTCCCAGTACAGGTTACCATAGCACCACGAATCTTTCTTTTATACAAGTCATTGGTACTGCAGTGGCATTTGTAGAATAATTTGATTCTTGGCCTCTAAAAAGGAAACTCTTTTCCCTCTCTATTGCACCAACTAAAGGAAAACTCTGTTCTTTTCTACTGAAAGCGAACACATCTGACACTAAATGTGTGTCTCTTTCACCCACACCAACCGATTCTCCAAAACTAGCTAGGTCTCCTACAATTCAATAAAATTTTGACACTATTAGTGTCAGATCCCATAAGTGAAGGGCTCAGTCCTAAAGACTGCCCTCTTCAGAGGCCAGTGGCAATTTTGGGCCTGCCATACTTCTGNTCCATCCATGTTGCTACACATGGGCCTGCCATACTTCTGACAAACCCACGGTAGTCTAAGGGCTCCCACAACCCTCTCCTAGGGGTCAATAATTTGCTAGAATGCCTCACAGAACTGAGGAAAAACAGTCTTTTTATGGAGGTGTCATTACGTGGGCATGATTGATTAATCATTGGACATTGGTGACAAAACCTTATCTCCAGCCTCTCTCCCATCCCTGGATGTTGGGGGTGGGAGGTAGGGAATTTAGGAGAAATGGGGTTGAAGCTCCAACCCTTTAATCATTTTGTTGGTTCCTCTGGCAACCAACCCACATCCTGAGGCTATCTGGGAGCCGTTAGCCACCAGTCACCTCATTACCTTACAAAAAGACACTTCTCTTTTTGAAGATTCCAAGAGTTTTAGGAGCTGTGGGGAAGGAAACTGGGGGGAAGATCAAATTTATGTTTATTATTATCTCTCAATATCACAGCCACTCTCATTAGAATTAAGCACCCAAGGACGGAAACTTCTGTTTGGTTACTGCTCTATTTTTTGTTGTTGTTGTTGCTGTTGGTGTGTGTTCAGCACAGTGCCTGGTACTTAATGGTGTTTGTTAAGTCCCACTGAATAAAGACATGCATGTCTGGGTAAGTGATTACCTGCCTGACAGACACCTTTTTCTCTCCCCTCTCTCCCCAACCAGAGTTTCTATATGTAAGAATCCAGTATTAGCACCTCAGAAACCCCAAACCACACAGCTTTGGGTGCTGCCTTTCGTGACTCTTGACGTGAAATGTGGCTTTCTGGCCGAACAAGCAGGTGGTTTCCTTTACCTGCTAGTTGAGCTCATGAGACAAAACCTTTTTCTGTATGTGGATTTGGGAAAGGTCTTACTGAAGGTCCAGACTCCAGATCTATTGGTATTCTTGGGCTCAGTTTGTCACTGGTTTAAAAGGGGGGGGGGCTAATTCTAATTATTTCACCTTTTGAACTGGCTTAAAGGAGATGGGGTGGGGCACGGATGCATTCTGAAACCTGGCAGTCATTACTCTCCCCTCCCAATCTCCACCCACTCTGAAGCTACTCCACCCTCAAACCACCTCTGAGGCAAAGTAATCTTTTCCTTTGATCATCACTGTTCTAGGGGCTTCTCTCTTCTTCCCACCTCATTCTTGTGTGGAGGAGGCACTTTCCATCCTCCTCCACAACACCCCTCCCTCGCCCCCAAGATAGGGGTCTCAGACTTTCCCCTTAACTACTCACAGTGGGTCACACCTCTTTATTCTCACTGAACATTTATTTAAAACTTCTTCCACTCCATTATGTAAGACATGTTTTTTCTCATTAAAGAACATTTGGAAAATGAAGATAAGCAAAAGAAAACTAAGACACCTAAGATATCACTTGCCACCCTCCACCCCAAACCAGCATTAGTATTTTGATGTTTTTTTCCTAAGTTGTTCGTTGCATTGGTATTTTAAAAATATGGTTGTAATCATACATCACATTAAATTTTACTTTCTACTTTTTTTCACTTGTGATGTTGTAGGGGAAGGGAAATAATCTTTATACATTTCTAGGTTCTGTGGCTGAGACCCTCCACCTCTCATACCAAAAGGTTAACAAGAGAAAACAAATAGAAGTTTAATTAAGTATATACCTCCTGTATACAGGGGAAATACTCAGGAAACTGAACAAAACTTCCCCAAATGGCCCAAGTCACCTTAAACACCATCTTCAACTAAAGGCAAAAGAAAAATGTTTTGAGGGGGAAGGAAGCCCTTTATGGAAAATTAGCAGTGAAAGTACAGTAAAGGGTATGATTGTCATGTAGATTTAAGTTGATGCCTCCTCTGCTGATCAGATTCTTTTGTAATTCAGAGTCATACTTCTTTTTCATTCTCATTCATACTATACTTTCTGATATAGGAGGGAGACACCTGTACATATGGAGATTTCCTTTATAGATGTAATTGTCCCTTACAAGGACAAAAGATCTTCTCTGTCTGCTGTTTCTTAAAAATAGTCAGCTCAGGGGTGCCTGGGTGGCTCAGTCAGTTCAGCGTCTGACTTTGGCTCATGTCATGATCTTGCGGTTTGTGAGCTCGAGCCTCGCATCAGGCTCTGTGCTGACAGCTTAGAACCTGGAGCTTGCTTCGGATTCTGTCTCCCTCTCTTTCTGCCCCTCCCTCGCTTGTGCTCTGTCTCTGTCTCTCTCTCAAAAATAAGTAAATATTTTAAAAAATTGACTGTGTATGTGACCTTAGACAGGCTACTTAAAAAAATAATCAGCTCAAAATAAACCTTATGCTCAAGAAGCATAGTTTGAGATGGCACATTCAACTGCCTTTCAAAGTCATAATATTTTCTAGTTTTATAGCCCATAATTCCTAATGTTTCTGTTCACTAACCACTAACCCTGTGGTTAGACTCTTAGGTAGTTTCCAGAAATTCACTATAATAAATGACAAAATAATGCATATTTTTGTATATAAATCTCACAGTGTCTTTTTGAGACAAGATGATTCTCAATCCCATTCTTGCCCAGGAAACTTTTTTTTTTAAGTTTATTTTGAGGGAGGGAGAGACAGAGAGAGAGTGTGCATGCTTGAGCAGGGGAGAGGCAGATAGAGAAGGGAGAGAGAATCCCAAGTAGGCTCTGCACCGTCAGCATGGAGCCACTATGGGTGCATGCATTCGTGAATTGTGAGGTCATGACCTGGGCCAAAATGAAGAGTCCAACACTTAACCGACTGAACCACGCAGGTGCCTCAGGAAGCATTGTTTTCAAGTTCTTTCAACACTTGGGGGAAAATAAATTTCCATTTCCCCCATCTCTTCCTGCCCCCTTTGCTGTAAACCAGTGTTGAAATAAACTTCTAGGTTCAAGATGGACCACTTTTGTCCAAGGCACAATGTAATCAAATCAAAACTTGAATAACTTTTGTGTTATCCAGATGCTCTACTTGATCAGAAACCCAGTGGCATTTCCAGTCAATCAACCTCTAAATGCCAAGCCAACTTGGGACCTTCTCATTCCAAACAAGGCTGGTTGTGTGGCTCTAGTCAGTCAGATATTTTCTATTTTTCTTTTTCTTGTTCTTTATTCTTTATCTTATAAAGACTTCCTGCCTTCTATCCCATTTTGCAGTCCTCTGAATGGAGATTGCCCACTTCATAAAGTGTTTAATAAAGTTTGTTTGTATTACCTACTTTTTGTTAATTATTTTTTAACACCAATGATGGGAAGCAGAATATGCCACCTCAAAATGTATTACTTTGGCATGTGGATTATTTTGAACTGTCATCAATCAAGACCCAGAAGGCTCGGTAAAACCTTTTTGCTACTCCATTAATTACCTAATAGAATTTAGAAAGGGGGTCTGTACCAGAAAGAGACCCACTCCCAGAGGTAATGTTTTCATCTGAGAGATTTATCGACATGGCAGGGCAAACATTGTGTACAAAACATCTTCTCACCCTCTTGTGAAGCACCTTTCTCCCCTTTGAAGCCCTAGACCCTTTACCCCTTTCCTTAGCTCAGGATAGTATTAAAGCCTCAATTATATGACTTCTTGGGTCTCATATTTTGAACCAATGAAACCAATTTTTTTTTGCCTGTTTGTCCTGTCAATCTAGTTATACCAACCAAAGAACCTAGAAAGGAAGAAGAGAAAATTTCTCTTCCCCTACACCAGACACCTCTCTTTTAAGGGCTGAGCCTCCATTTTAATGCTTCTGTGTCTTATCTAAGCTGACTTGCAGGAACTTAACTGTTTGTTTGTTTGTTTTTTCTCTATCAGTCACTTCCCAAGCACCATGAGCCATATATGAATCATGTACTACATACCATGCACTTAACACTGGTTTCATATAATCTCGCACTGCAAACCCTATAATGGATTTAGAAATAAGAAAATTGAAGTATGAAATAAGAAATAAGAAAACAGTCTTTGGCAAAGGTCACTCTGCTAGTAAGGGATTTTGACCCCAGACTGCTTATTTCCAAAGCTATGCCCTTTCCTCCATGCTATATTTGGGAAGAGGGGGATCCACTCCTCTCTAGCTTTTTTAAAAAATTTTTTAATGTTTATTTCTTTCTGTGTGTGTGTGTGTGTGAGAGAGAGAGAGAGAGAGAGAGAGACAGAGAGAGAGAGAGAGAGTGTGAGTGGGGGAGGGACAGAGAGAGAGGGAGACACAGAATCTGAAGCAGGCTCCAGGCTCTGAGCTGTCAGCACAGAGCCCGACATGGGGCTCGAACTCACAAACTGTGAGATCATGACCTGAGCTGAAGTCAGACACTTAACTGACAGCCACCCAGGCACTGACAACCCACTCTAGCTTTGAGCCCCTATCTTCTTCATCCTCTGTGGTGGATGATGGGTGGTGGAGTGGGCACCGCTTTTTTTTTTCTAGCTTTGGTTGCATATTGAAGTCTCTCTGCCTCAGTTTCAACATTTGTAGAGTGGACACAAGTATCGAGACCAGCTTGCCCCATAGGAGTCACGTGAGGACCTATAGAATAAAACTTTAGTTTACATGAAATCAACTGGCCCCTTGCAAGAAATTGTAGGATGTGGATGGGGGTGGGAGAGCGGTGTCTTAAAAATCTCACCTGTTGTTGGGATGTTCATCTTATTCAGGAAATCCTTACGCTCCTAGCCAATTATGCCTTGTTTCCATGTTACCTCTTCTAATGCCTTATAAAACTTGATCTTGTCCCAAGTCTCTTGAGAAGAATCTCCACTGCTTGTGAGTCACTGTGCTCCCCCAACCCATGGGTTGCTCTCTTTTGTGTTTTTTTTTTGTGTGTGTGTTTTTTTTTTATATTTTTATTTATTTCTAGGAGAGAGAGAGACAGCGTGAGCAGGGGANGAGAAGAATCTCCACTGCTTGTGAGTCACTGTGCTCCCCCAACCCATGGGTTGCACTCTTTTGTTTTTTTTTGTGTGTGTGTGGTTTTTTTTTATATTTTTATTTATTTCTAGGAGAGAGAGAGACAGCGTGAGCAGGGGAAGGTCAGAGAGAGAGGGAGATACAGACTCTGAAACAGGCTCCAGGCTCTGAGCTGGCAGTCAGCACAGAGCCTGATGCGGGGCTCGAACCCACGAACTGGGAGATCATGATCTAAGCGAAAGTCGGACGCTTAACTGACTAAGCCACCCAGGCGCCCCTGGGTTGCTCTCTTTTGAATAAAAGACATCAAACAAAACTGTTCTAGTTTTGTCATTTGACAGTTCATGCCCCTCAGACTTGGGATATCAGATCCTTTCCCACCATTTTCATTCAAGATGTGTCCATAAATATATCAAAAGCAACTGTCCTCCTCCCCATGTTTTTCATTTCATTAAAAAGTAAACTCTATGAGGCACAGGGATTATGTCTATTTTATTTGCCAGATTGACCTGGCAGAGATTCTCAATAAATATGAATTGAATGAATTATGCAACTTTAAATATTTATACATGATCACCTCTAGTTCCACATCTTTTATAATAGATTCAAAATGTGTCTTCAGGTTCAGTTTCTCCATTGAGATGGGCTTTTGTATATCCCTAAGGCCCGACCTTCTCCCTTATAGCACAGAGGGTAAATGAAGCTGAGGCAGTAGTCTTAGCCTTCAGTCCAGGCACACTTTAGAATTTCCATCCATCCAAAGCCAGTCTTCTGCCTGGCTTCTCTGTCCTTGTGTACTCTGACTCCCAAGTCCTGTGGATCCACATTTGACTCTCTGGTTATTGGGAATTTGTGATCAGATCTGCTGCTAATGCCCACAGAAGTCATTCATGAGGAACCAATTTCATGAGGGCAGAGAGCACACCTGACCAAAATCAGTGTAAGCTCAGCACAGTGCCAGGAACATAGTTAATGAGTTGGTTAATGAATCCGTTTCTGGCTACTACATCTGCATCTTCTAGAAATGTCTGCCATTTCTATCTTCTTGCCCTTTTGGCAGGCAGACTCTAGGTCTACTCCTGACCTCCAAGCCCCAGAATGGGAGCTGTCATTCTTATGATGGACACTGCATTTCCATTTCAGTGGAGACACTTCTAAGCCCCTTGCTTGATGTTGGCTGATAAACTCACCATCACATTTCCAGGAAGGGATGGTTACACATTTATGGTTTGAAGAGGTTTCTCAGGAGTGGATGGAATTAGGAACTCAAATCTGAAGGACTTCACATCTGGAGATAGTCACTCTGGAAGGAAGTCAGTGATTCATTCTTCCTTGATATTTCTAGTCAAGTCAGTGACTCTTTTTCTTTTTACTATTTTCTTTTTTTTTATGGTGAAAAAGTTCATATTTGGATTTAGCCAGCTAGACTTAGTTTAGACGATCCTAATTTTGTTGGCAACATCCAAAGCATCACAATTGGAGCCAGTTGAACATATGTTTTCTTTTCTCCATCAGGCCTGATCAGAGTGTTGACCTTGGCCACGTCAATGTCATAGAACTTCTTCACAGCATATTTGATCTGGTGCTTCTTGGCCCTGACATCTACAATGAACACAAATGTCTTGTTGTCTTCTATCTTCTTCTTCATGGCTGACTTGGTAGTCAGAGGAAACTTGATGATGGCATAGTGGTCAAGCTTGTTTCTCCGGGGGTGTGCTCTTTGGAGGATATTTGGATTGCCTTTGGAGATGCAGTGTCTTGGGCCGTCAGAATGTAGGTGAGGTGTGGATCTTCTTTTTTTCTTTTTATGACCCTGGACGCCTTTCAGCACTGCTTTATTGGTCTTCAAAGCCTTTGCTTTGGCTTCGGCTTTGGGAGGGTGCAGGGGCTACCTTCTTTGTCTTCGGCGACATCTTCGTGAGGCAGAAGTGATGCACTGCTGTTTAGTTGATAATCTCATATGTAAATAATGTTGGTGCGTCTGGTGATGTGGGCGCAGAGTGGGGCTTCTCCATCTGTTAGGCAGATATAAAGATCAGAGTGCTGGAGATGGGAGGGCTCTGGATCCCACCAGAAGATCCCCTGCCATCCCAGACATCCTTCCTTGCCAAGGTCACCCAACTCAATCCTCCCTTTGTAGAGAAACTATTACTTAAGTTCCAACCACATTTATCTTGTTGAATGCTTAATGAACTGAATTTTACTTCCAGTAATTCTATTGCTTTCCAAAGTAAAGTGCTAAGCAAAGTGCTTTGCTCATCCTCATCTTTTCTGATTTGGTTGGGAGGGGAGACAGGACCGTATCACTGCTTCTGCCAAGTGTGATTTGTGGAGGAATAAGCTTTAAAGCTTGGCACGTGAGTAGTTTGACTGGGGAGAGGGTACAAACACGATGCAACATAGCTAGACCAAAGAAAAGCAGCAGAAATTTCTCTTGTCTCCAGCTTACTGGTGGCTCAGCAGCAAGCTGGCATTGACTCTTCAGCTCTCTGAGGCATGGCCCAAGCCATGGACCTTTCTTAATCCAAATCCTCAGGATCCTGCTGGTTTTCCCTAGTATTCTTCCCTAGGCCCTCTCTCCCTCTCTATTTGTTCCATATTACCCCATTCAACTCCTAAAACAGAATTCTCATTTATTCTGTATATTCTTGTGTAACCTTCAGCAAAGAGAATGGAAACATACTGGAAAAACTTTTAATACCAGAGAATATAAGACAAGACCCAAGACCAAGACATTTTAACTAAGCTTGAACCAGGAAAAAGGATGAGGCAAGTAAGGTGAATCTCAGCTCTTAAGATTCTTACCTTTTGAGGTATTTGCACTGAGGCATAAAATGTTTTTTCTGGATTTTCCTCTGGAATAGTTTTCTATTAAAAAAAAAAAAGAAATAATAAGGCCCAAGACATTTTTAGCTGAGCTCGAACCAGGAAAAGGGATGAGACAAGTAAGGTGAATTTCAGCTCTAATGCTTATTACCTTTTGAGGTATTTGCACTGAGAAATAAAGTGTTTTTTCTGGATTTTCCTCTGGAATAGTTTCCTATTAATAAAAAGAAATCATAGGGTCAGCTAGTCAAGGCCAAAGAGGCACCCAGAATCTAGAGAAGGAAAAGGAGAGATGGGAGGAGGGGCAAGAAGGAAGAGAAATTCTGGACCAGGAATGGGGAAAAAAAGAAGCTCTTATTGGTGAGTGCTATTATAATTATGAATAACTTCTTTTCAAGAAGTAATTGCCTGATTTTTAAACTCTGTTGTATTTATTGTTTCTCATTGCCATGTAGTATTCCATGGTATAGATGGATGTGGGGGGAGGGGGGATGGGCATGTAGGAGGACACTTGTGGGGATGAGCACTGAGTGTTATGTGGAAACTAATTTGACAATAAACTATTAAAAAAAAAACAAAAAAAAACAAAAAAAACCTCTGTTGTATTTAAATAAATTTAAAAATGTATAAGATATGTGGTTTATGTCTACGATGGAATACTACATGGCAATGAGAAAGAATGAAATCTGGCCATGTGTAGCAACATGGATGGACCTTGAGGGTGTTATGTGGAGTGAAATAAGTCAGGCAGAGAAGGACAAATACCATATGTTTGCATGTATAGGAGGATTAGGAGGAACTTAACGGAGGACCATGGGGGAGAAGAAGGGGGGAAATAGTGGGGGAGAGGAAGAGAGACAAACCATGAGAGACTCTTGAGTGCTGAGAACAAACTGTGGACTAATGGGTGTGGGGGGAGTGGAAGGAGGCTGATGGGGACGGAGGAAGGCACTTGTGGGGATGAGCACTGGGTGTTATATGGAAACTAACTTGACAATAAACTATTTGTAAAAAAATAAAAATGTGGAAGATATAGAAGTCCCATGAACTATGAGCAGCCTAAGGTGATTGAAATATAACTGGAAGTAATATTGCTGAAGTTGCAAGTAAATTTTTCCATTAGCCTGAAGAGTCCTTGGAGCAAATATGTGAGGATCACTGATCACAGCTCTTTCCAGTCTGGTAAAAAGCATCCTGAGTCAGTGAAGTGTCTTCCTGAACATCTAGGACAGACCTGTGGCCTCCTGGGAGTGTGTCTTGAGCAGGGAAGATGGAGGATGGTGATCAAGTAATCAACTTTGACATAAACCAGGCTGTGTGGAGCCCAGAGAAGGCTCCTCTGTGAGGAAGAAAGGAGCTCTCAGGACACTAACAGCTGCAAAGAGGAAACATCACTCTCCTCACAGAAAAGTTATAGATAAGCATGGGAAGAGGCAAGTTGATCAGGAGACAATGAGGACTGCACTAAAGCTGGGATTCTGAGGCTCCAAAGTGGTTTTTCTTAAAGTTTATTTATTTATTTTGAGAGAGTGCAAGCAGGGGAGGGGCAGAGATAGAAGGAGAGAGAGAATCTCAAGCAGGATCTGTGCTGTCAGTGCAGAACCCGTCATGGAGCTCAAACTCACAAACCATGAGATCATGACCTGAGCCAAAATCAAGAGTTAGATGCTTAACTGAATGAACCACGCAAGTGCCCCAAAAGTGTTTTTATTTCTTCACTAAATGAGCCAATGTGGAAAACTGTTCTATGGCCTCTATGGAGCTAGCCTATGCAGCTACAGTGATTATTTCCTGAGCTTTTTGAATTTGTCTGCCTAGGTCATGTCTCCAAATTGTCTTATTATTTGGGTGTCTTTAAACTTTATAGTTTTCAAAGAGTTTCCTTTGAACTCAAGATGTATTTGTTCACTTCAGCTTGGTGACCCAAACTTAGAAAGCCTTGAGTGTGGGCCCAGAGCAACCATGGGACCTCGAGACTTCTACTGATGGAAAGGCATCTCTATGACCAGTGTTCTGACATTATAACTTAGACAACAGGCCAGAATTGCACTTCTCTATCTGCTGTCCTTTGCAAAAGAAATTGGGCCTGTTGAGTGGCCCTTGTGAACGGAAGGGAGGATTCCATGGATTACAGAGTGAGCATTATTGGCTGGGTCAGAACCAGGGACTCCAGAACCAGAGGCCATCAAATCCTGTACAAGACAGAATTCATAAGGACTTGGGGGAGACACAGTCATGTGGGGTTTCAAGGGCTATACATCCTCATATCCATGTTACCCAAGTCCATGCAGAAATCTGAACTAAAGCAAGGAGGGCTTTAGAGAATAAGATCAAGCTACAGAAAAGATGGAAAAGGACTCACATTAACACAGGTGATTGTGTCATAAACTAGGGTCTCTCCAGACGGAGGGTCATAGTTAGGAATTTCCTGATGAGTGTCCATTCCCTTCTTCTCTCCAATGGACTCTGAAACTGAGGTGGGAAAGAATTAGAGCTGACCCTCCTTCCACTCACCACCCCCACCAGCTCATGCCCTGGAAACCCACTTAAGGTGGCCACCATGCTGAGTCCCTACAACTGAAGGGTGTTTCAAGACATGGGACTCTCAGTGCTATACCCAGGGAAATCCCACAATGAACTGGTTACTCTCATTACTTCACTTCTCAATTTTTGGACCAAGTCAGCCAAAAGGGGAAGTGAAGCAACTCAGAAATGTTTTCAGAGTTCTTTAAAGAGGGAAGAAAGATCTTAACACTTGCAATTTATACACAATTGATGCTTAGGTCCCTCCCCAACACTCCACATGAACAATATCAGTGAGAGCTTGAGAAAACAAATCGGCAGGGTTTAGGGATGCAGAGCCTGGGGTATGGTGTGGAAAGAGACAGAGACAGGCTTCTCCAGGAGGAAAGCATCTAGACTGAGGTGTGGTGTAAAGAGAGGTCTCTGGATTTGGTCCAAGAGGTGGGCCAGAACTGGTTTGGGGGCTTTGACAGGAATGGGGATTGGAAGGGCTGACTAGAGAGCGCTGCTCTATGGGACCTCAGAGACGGACACTGTCACCTTCCAGGTCAGGGGAGCAGAGTCAGCACTGTGGGGCGTGTCTTCCTTTGGGAAAAGAGGAGGGGTGGCACCGGAGAGGAAACTGGGAGGACTTCAGTCTTAGGAAGGTAGTTAAGGACTTCAGCATTCTCTTACTCCAGAACTAAGGACTGAAGGTTGATTGTGCCCTCCTTGAGGACACAGAGTATGTATGGCCTCTTCATTTCTGTATCCTTAGTGCCTAGTATCAAGCCTGGAACGCATCTCAACATATGTTTGTTGAATAAATGAGGGAGCAAATGCTTGAATGAGGCTGAAGGCAAAAATAATGTATGCTCTACCTTTTCTTCTTTCTCTCCGCATAATCGAAATAATTATCATCAGTGTAAAGGCAATGATCAGCAACAGCACCCATAGGAAGGCCAGGATCATGGATGATTCTGAGTCAGCAGCAGCACCTTTAAAGATAGAATAGGTGGGGGCACAAGGAAGGAAGAAGAGTCAGCTAGGGAAAATGACTCAACTTTTGGAGCAACTGCCACCTTCCTCCCAGTCAGGTAACCTCCTGGGGGGTCCAGTTTTCATGGGCTGTTCCCATGGGGACCAGAAAGTGAAAAATGTATAGGTCCTGAGACTAGAGGTTCCTGGAGAGAGAGGAGACAGAGTCACCTTCACAAAGCTTCCAGGCAAAGACGGGGTTGGAAGAGTTGCTGCTGATGGGGTTCCTGACCACACAGATGAAGCTCATGTCCCTTTCTCCCAGCCTCCAGGATATGGGGAGAATGGAGCCATTATGGGACTCATTGGATGCCTGCCCCAGGGATTCCCAGCTGTAGGTCACATCCTCTCCTTCTTGGTCCACGAAGCATGTCAAATTGGTCATACAGGTGCCATTCATATTATTCTGCAGACCCATGGTAACTTTGGGTTTTGATAGGTGCTCTGCAAAAGAGAAATGGACAACCAAGGGTGGAAACTATGCCTTTTCTGAATTATTCTTGTAAATCTTGGACTGAATCTCTGGGGTGCTACAGAGTGGAGAGGGAGCAGCATTTCAGAGCAGAATTCTTATTCTTATCTGGGAAAGAGAGCTGTCTAGGTCTGCTTTCTCACAGCTGCCTAAAAGCAACAATATCAATAGAAATAATAATAATAACATAACGAGAAAGCAGCCACCATTTTCAAAGCACAGCTATATGGCCAGCCTTGTGCTAGATGCATTTTAGATGTGAGCTAATTTTATATTTTTTAGAGGTTCCTTATTCTTCTGTCCTCAGGCGTTCTTGAAGAGACTTTCACTTTAGTCTCCAGGAGAGAATAGTATGGGAATAATATCTTTGGTCTCCCTCTCTCCCTTATGCTCACTGTTCTCTCTTAGAGGATGAGAAATTTGTTCATTCATTGATGAGAGGGTGAGAGTCTGACATCCATCATATATATTTCTCTACTACATTTCTCCACTTTGAATTGTTAAGATTTCTGTTTAGCTCCCCCAGCTAGTTTGACCACCTAATGAATGACCCCCTGTTCTCCTCAATTATGTCTATATGGGGGACAAACCTGGATCAAGGTACATGGCCTACATCTTAAGGGCAAACCTGGAGGCCCATCTCCTGGCGTCCCTGATACTGCAGCTCAGTGAGCAAGACAGCTATTATTACAGCTGGTTGAGTAATTGTTTTAGAAGTTCATCTTCCCTGAATGGTTTAGAGCTGGGGGGAAATAGTTCTCCTATCTAGCTTCATCAGAAAATATAAAGCTGATGTTTTTATCTTCCTTCTGATTCTTGTGTCAGTTTCTCAATAGGTTGGAATTGGTAAGGGAGAAGGTGCACTTGATGTTTATACACAAAAACCTTTCTAAGATAGGTATCACTTTCTTCCCCATTACGGATATGGAAACTAAGTTTCATAGAGCTTAAGTAACCTGGCGAAGGCTATGCAGTTAGTAGTTAGAGAGGCCAGCATTTGATTTGTGTGATCGCTGTGTCCCATATCACCCATTGTCTATACTGCACTGCCTCTTACAGAATCTCTGAACAGGAAGGGGCCTTAGGGGTCAACTACATTTACTTCATCCATGCAAGAGTTCCCTCTTCCACATTCTTGCTAAGAGTTTATCCAGCCTTTACTTGAACAGTTCCAATATCAGAGAATTTACCACTTTATAAAGACAGTCATCCACCTTTGGAGATGATTCTGCTCACCATAGACATGCAGCCTATACTTCTGGATGAAGGGTTCTTTGAGGGAAGAGCTGTATATCACCATACGGTAGTCACCAGAGTCATTCTTATTCAGTTTGCTGAGCTTCAGGGAGTAGTTTCCTTGTGGAAATTTCACTCTTTCCTTGTTATGACTGTGAGTCACTATAACATTGGCTTGTCTGTCTGACGTTTTTGGCTCTATGATGACGAGAGGGGTTGCATTGAATGTCCAGATAATAGTGTCAATCTGAATTCCTGGGAGCTTCAGAGGGAAAGTCACAGACCCACCAAGGTCACCAACCAGCTCATTTGGGGCTCCAGAGGTTGCTAACCCTGCAGAGACAAAGAGAATCATAAAATAAACCTATGTCCCTGACCTTGTCACCAATTATTCACCTGCTTTGGGTCCTGGGAAGGTCCTGAGAAACCCTCTAGAACCAACCCAACCAGCCCCTGGGAAACCCTTTGAAAGCACACTCACACGAAGGCATTGAGGTCAGAACACCTTGACCGAAAGCAGTGACTGCAGGTGAACCAACCCCTTCCCAGAGACCTCAGGCTGCAAAGACCAAGCTCTGAGGTAGTTCATAAAGCCCAGCTCCATCCGCAACAAGTTCCTGATGGGAGACAAGTGGGGAGTTTACTGTCTCCTTTGAGCCCCCAGAGTGCTCCTGGGAGAGCTGATTTTGCTGCAGTTGCAGAAGCAGCAGCTTGCCTGACAGGGGCGGTGGTTCTCAGGCACAGACCAGGACACTGGGAAGGGAGCTCTAAGTTCCTAATGATAAAAAATATCTGGGAAGTTTGGGAGTGTTTCATCTTCTGTTTTAAGATAGAGTGCATTCAAGATCATCCCTGAGTGAGGTTCTCATTCACTGGAATTTCACTGTCCTTCCTTGAGTGGAAAGGCAAGGGTTGAGTTACTGGATACTCTGCAATATGCCCAGGCTGACTTGTGATGCTTACCTCCAACTATTAGGAGTCGTAGCAAGGCTTTCCTCCCCCAAGAAAGTTTTGTTTCACTAGGATCTTAGTCCACCTCAGGAAGTATGACTTGTAAACAACCATCACCGGTTATGTGGCTTCAGGAGGAAAACAGTTAAGAATAGCTCTAGAAGGGCGCTTGGGTGGCTTAGTGGGTTAAGTGTCCAACTTCAGCTCAGGTCATGATCTCACAATCCATGAGTTCAAGTCCCATGTTGGGCTCTGTGCTGACAGCACAGAGACTGGAGCCTGCTTCAGATTCTGTGTCTCCCTCTCTCTCTGCTCCTTCCCCACTTGCGTTCTGTCTCTGTCTCTCTCTCAAAAATAAATAAACATTAAAAAAAAAGGCTACAGAAAAAGCTTTCAGAGTGGCTAACTGTGCATTTTCAGTGAGCAAGTATGGGGAATGAGTTTTCTACCTGTTAAGATCTGAGGGACTGACTGCGGAGAGCACAGAGCAGAAAGGATATTTAGGACAGGAGCTTAAAAGTACCTACTGTGATCTCATTTAACTCTTAAAGCAATGCTTAGAGGAAGGATTTTTATATATATATATATTTATATATATGAAATTAAGTCACAATGAGATTAAATGACTTGCTGAAAGTACACAGTCAGTAAGAGGGAAAGCCCATATCAGTACCCACAGGGTCAAGGTCTTATAGGTCACCGTTTACAAATGAGAGAACCAAATGGCAGAGGCTGAGAGAACTTTTTAAAAGATCATGAATAGTGGCAAACCAAAACCAGAACTCAAGTCTTAACGGTGTTCTCCATAAAGGCACAAAAACCCATTTATCTTCCCTTCTACCTCTTAATGTAATGCGTCATGCTGAAATTTCTAAGAGAAATTTTATTAATTTCATCATGGAAGCACAAAAAGGGAAAAAACAAAGAAAATCTTTTTAAGTCATCTCTATGCCCAGTGTGGGGCTGGAACTCATAACCAGAGATCAAGGATTGCACGCTCTACCTACTGAGCCAGCCAGATGCCCCAAGAAAATCTTTTTCAAATCTATCAAAGCAGCCACGCTATAGATTTCTGACCATTGCATTATGAGGCAACTGCTGGTCTGCATTATGACTTTTTATTTTTTTTTTAATTTTTAAAAATGTTTTATTTATTTCTGAGAGAAAGAGAGACGCAGCATGAGTAGGGGAGGCTCAGAGAGAGAGGGAGATACAGAATCTAAAACAGGCTCCAGGCTCTGAGCTAGCTGTCAGCACAGAGCCCAATGCAGAGCCTCACGAACCCACAAACCACGAGATCATGACCTGAGCTGAAGTCAGACGCTTAACCAACTGAGCCACCCAGGCGCCCCTGTGTTACGACTTTTGTAGGCTGCATGCACTTTGCCATAGTTGGTCCTTCGTCCATAAAAATATTAACAATTATATTTCATGATTGCATTGGTATAACAATGAATTGTAAGGCCAGCTGGATTCATTATCATATGTTAATTATTATTATACTTATTTCTCTTCTGTTTCTGAAATTACAACTATTGTAGATATCAGGGACTGTGCCTAAGTGGTTCTTTATGATTGACCAAGCATCCAGGTTCTATTTCTATATGTTATCATATTTTTTTAAACTGAAGTATAGTTAACATACAATAATTATATTAGTTTTGGGTGTGCAACATAGTAATTCAACAATTCTATACATTATGCAGCGTTCACTATGATAAGCATAGTCACCACCTGTCATGGTACTAAGTTGTTACAATATTATTGACCCTATTTCCTGTTCTGTACTTTTCATCTCTGTGACTTATTTATCTTATAGTACCTCTTAATTCTCTTCACCTGTTTCACTTATCCCCTCAACCTCTCTGGCAATTACCAGTTTGTTTTCTATATTTATGAGTCTGTTTCTGTTTTTTGTTTGTTTTTAATTCCACAAATCATTGAAATCATATGGTATTTGTCTTTTTCTGTGTGACTTCTATTACTTAGCATAAACCCCCCTGGGTCCATCCATGTGGTTGCATATGGCAAGATCTCATTCCTTTTCATGGTTTAGTAATTTTCCATCATATATATATCACATCTTCTTTATCTATTCATCTACTGATAGACACTTGGGTTACTTCTATATCTTGGCTATTATAAATAAAATGCTGCAAAAAACCAGGGGGGTATATATCTTTTTGAATTAGTGTCTTCATTTTCTTTGGGTAAATACCCAGTGGTAGAATTACTGGATCATATGATATTTCTAGTTTTAATTTTTGAGGAAACTCCATACTATTTTCTTTTTTTTCCCCGTACTATTTTCCACAGTGGGTGCACCATTTACATTTCCACCAACAATGTGCTAGGATTGCCTTTTCTCCATATCCTCACCAACGCTTGTTATTTCTTATCTTTTTTATATTAGCCGTAGGAAAGTGATATCTCATTGTGATTGATTTGCATTTCTCTAATGAGCATCTTTGCATGTTTGTTCGTTATCTCTGTGTCTTCTTTGGAAAAATGTCTATTCAGGTTCTCTGCTAATTTTTAATTGGATTATTATTATTATTATTTAGCATTGAGTGTTACCATAGTATTTTCTACTACCGTGGCACTGATGTAACTCATCCCTCTTCTAGTAAAAGGCAAATTCCTGTACTAGTCTATCCAGATATTGAAAATTGCTTCACTACTTTTTCCATAGTCTCTGTTAAAACTCAACTATGTTAGCAGCGTTCCCAATATAGCTACTATGTATTAGGATTGAATCTGTGCCCAATATTTACTCTAAAGATTATGCCTAATACCTAAAGTAATCCTGAAAACTTGGAATTGTGATCCCTATATGCAGGGACCAGCAACCTATTATCCATGGGCCAAATATAGCCTGCTGCTTGTTTTGGTAAATAAAGTTTAAATTTGACACAGCCATATTCTTTTGCTTACATATTGTCTCTTGCTGATTTTCCATTACAAAGCCTGAGTCTAGTAGTTGCAATAGAGATTATCTCATCTGAAAAGCCTAAAATATTGACTAGCTGACCCTTTACAGCAAAAGTTTGTTAACTCCTGATTTGATGAGAAACCCGAGGTTAAAACAAAAACAAAAACAAAAACAAAAACAAAAAACCTAAGTAATTTGTCCAAAGGCACAAAGCTAGTAGGTGATGATTTGAAGATTTAACCCAATGCCATCCCATTGGTTTAGTTTGAAGGTCCTGGGGCATTTGTGCCAGCCCCTAGGAGGGCTCAGATGTCAACTCTGAAGACTTTGAGCCTCACAGAATCCTAGTTTCCCCTTCACGTCCTTTGGTGAACTTTCCTTAAGCTCAAGGTGATCTGCTGGTGCCACAGAGTAAGGGAATCTGATGTTACTAAATGTTGACCTGGTCCCTTGATCACAGTTTTGGGATCTTAACCAACTTTGGGTTTTTGTTTTTTTGTTTTGTTTTGTTTGGTAAATTTATGTCCAAAAGTACTGACGTCTTCCCCTGGGTAAATGCCTTTTTAGGGGCTGATTCCTGTTTTGAAATACTTCTGCCTCCTTGTCCCCATAATTTATCAGTCAGTGAATATAGATTTTGGATCCATCAAGCCTTTATTAAATCATTATGTTAAATAATCTGATTTTTCAAAGAGTTGCTCCCCTGCATCTCTGCTACTGAAGTAGGATGTTTTCCAGTGGCTTAACCATCTCAATGGGTGTCTAAATAGTCCCAGTACATGGTACAAAGTCCACTTCATTTTCAATTTTTGACTGATCAACTAATGTTTGTGTCCTTTTACTTCAACAATACAGTGAATATTTTGCAGTCAAATGAAGGTTGGGTATCACCTGGCCCCAATTAGGTGCAATCCTGGATTTAGGGCACCTTTAAGTAATATCATTTTTACACGAAGTTTGGAGGAGATCTGTAACTTGGGGAGGTTGCAAAAATGCAAGGATGTGGCTTTAGTGCCTGTGTGCACACATTTAAGCCACGTGCAATTATTCTTCTCACTTCTTCACACATATGCTTCTATGTTTTTAGGTTGAATGTCAAGAGATGCAAATTCTGTATGGTGATATAAAAAAAAATGCCTCCAAATTCATTGCTCCTTGTGAGGAAGAAATTGGCATATGTGCTGCCAAGGCAAGCACTGGATGAAATTGGAAGATGACACAACGCAAATTGCCAACAGGAGCCTTGAGAGAGCTTATCTTTCTACCTTAATTGTATCTTCAGAATGAAAAGAGGGGTCACAAAAGAAGAAAGTAGCTCCATGTCATTCCCCAAAGGTGAGTTCAGAGGATAGGGGGCCAGGTTGGCGAGTCCTAATCAGTTTTATTTCTTCTTCTGTGGAAAGACTTGCCCAGAGTTTCACAACTCAGTTTTACAGAGTTGGTGGGGGAAAAGGGATCCAGAAACAAGAGACTTCTCTTCTCAGTTTTTCAAGACTGAGCCAAAGCTTCCCTTTCTGTGGTTGGCTTTTGTACTTGCCCCGATCCTATCAAATTTTACCATGCCTGTGTAGGCATGCTTTCCTCATTCAGTCATCCCTTCCTCTACTAAGAATTTATTTAGTTCCATATTTGTGCCAGGAGTTCCATATTTGTGTCTAGGAGCTGAGGATATAACTAGGGAGCAGTACAGTCCTCACCCTTGTACTCATGGAATTAAGAGATAGTCATTAAATAAGTAGCTGTATCAGTTATAATGCCTGTATAGCAGGCACTTGGGGAATCTACAATAGGGAGAGTGAACATGATCTGTAAGTTTGGAAGACTCTAGAGAATGAGAGTCTCCTACCAAAAAGGCATGGGAGGATTGGGCCCCAGGAGGCTTATCTCCCCTCCCACCTGGATCAGTGTAGTGACTGTCCTAACTTGCCTCCTCTGCATTCACTTTCCCGTTTCCTCATTTTGTAGCAGTTGGATGGATTGGGTGACACTAACAGGCACCTAGCTCAAGTGGTAGCCTTCCTCTGCTGTGGTAAGTAGCTCAACAGTATCACATGACCTGGGCTGACTTATCAGAGATGTCCAGGGTTTTTGCTCCAAGGGCAGGATGACCATATGACACTGTGAGAAGACAGGAAGCTAGGGATCAGCCTCCACTTACTGCCACCAGATAAGTGGCCAGGCCTCCTCTCTCACGTGACTCCCAGTTTACTTTGTACTTCACATTTTTGTTTGTGCTTTATCCTTCTCTCTGCCCATCCAAATATTATTCGAGACGCATAAAGCTTAGTTCAAAACTCTTCCCTGAGCAAGTCACCACTTCTTTCTCACATCCACCCCATGAAAGCCCCCCATAAGTGTCACTTAATTTTCTACTTTAAATTCCCCAGAAGGAGTTATTCCCCTGGGTGGTGATTAAACATACCATTTGTAAACCAATAACTGGTCTATTGGTATTTGGTTCTGGATCACCTGGTGGGGAGGTCTGAGGATGGCCTCTCCCACCAGGCAGCATAAAAGAGGTAGTGCTCTGGCCTAACTGGGAGTCAGGAGACCTGGGTTCATTCTGGTTCCTCTGTAATAAGCAATAAACACTTGCTATTACTCCTTAGCTCATAAACTGGTTTAATGGGCATTAGGTTTTTATTCTCAAAGTAACTCCATGAGATAGAGGTTAATAAAACTTCACCTTATTGGTGAATACACTGGGGCCTCAAGATGCTGAGTGATTTCCCGAAGGCCCCAAATGGAGAAGCTAGTGGGTCCTTCTGTCTCAGAGGCTTGCGTTCTTCACACTACTGGTTTGCCACTTACCACTTTGAGTTTCAGTAGTTTCAACTCTCATAGAGAAAAATAACCTTTATTTGCCAAGATTTGTGGTGGCTGAAGGGTGGATGTGGATTTGAAAGCATTTTGAGAAGTACAGAGCCGTCTGCCACACAGTGGGAGGTGGGAGGGAAGGGCAAGGAGCAGTGTTTATGAGACAAGCCTTGAAAATGCTTCTCATTTTTAATTCTCATTTCCCTAAGGATGGGTAGAAGTGAAAAACAGAGATTTCTCCAAACTTTGGATGGCTTCTCAGCAGGATGAGCTTCTCAGAAGGTGGTGTGGAACCTAATCCTTATAGACCATTCACTGGCTAATTCACAGCAAAATGCCCAGTCACCATGCATGGTGAGATTCGCAGCAAATGCTCCCTGCCAACCTGCCTTTGGAGGTGGGGGGCGCTGGAGCAGGAGACCCTCTGCCTTCTGTCCTGGCCAAGACTTAGATGTTCTGACATCAGGAGAATCAGCTCTAAGATTGTTCACAACAGGAAGGGACAACAGCTCCTCCCCTTTGTCACTTATCTTTCCTCTGGGTTATCACTTCCTCCACTTTAACCTGTTTCCCCCCACAAGACTTAAGATGAGTGGAAAGTGGGGGGTTGAGTGTCTCAGTTGGTTAACCGTCCATTAGAATGTTCCAGCACATCTTCTTCATGGAAACCAAACCCTCTCAGAGCTGGGAGAAGTCTTAGGGACTATTTAGTCCTATCCCACCTCACAAATGAGGAGACTGATGCTCCAAGGGTCCCGGTGACATGCTCTCAGTCACTGGAGCCAGGACTCCTAAGGCAGGACTTCCCAAGATACGCCCCTGCCCCCCCTGAGGTGGGTGACAGTGCCTCAGTGTGTCTCTGGAGAGCTTAGAGAAAGAATAGGGGTTGAGAGACGGGGAGGGGTGCTGGGAAGGAGCCTGGGGAACTCCTCTTCCAACAAGGAGGCTTCGACTCTGTGCAGTAGTTTACAGGTTTGATTTTGCATAAGATTGTTTTTCATAAAAACAAACTGTTGCGTAAGAAAGAAAAAACCAAGTTTGGAAACTACTGTTTATTACCCAACTTCTCCTTAACTAACGTGCCACATGAAGAGACTTTTAAATCAGCACCATGTCTTATGTATGTGGGACAGAGGTTTGCAAAACCCCCAATTTGTCACACACCTTTGTTAAGACCCTAACCCTAACCCACCACATTTGCATTTGAGCTCCCTACTGCTCTGCCCCTCAGTCATCTACATTCCCCACTGCCTCTTCTGGTCCTGTTCAACATCTCAATACTTGCTCAACCACTTTTTCTGTTTTCCTTTTTTTTTTTTTTTTGGAGAGTGGTGGTGGAGGGACAGAGGGAGAAAGAGAGAATCTTAAGCAGGCTCTGTGCCCAGCGCTAAGACAGACGTGGGGCTTGATCTCATGATGGTGAGATCATGACCTGAGCTGAAATCAAGAGTTGGCTGCTTAACTGACCGAACCACCCAGGCGCCCCATGTTTTCCTTTTTTAAATTGTCTCCTCAGTGTGCCTGGGTGGCTCAGTCGGTTAAGCATTTGACTTCGGCTCAGGTCATGATCTTGGAGTCTGTGAGTTTGAGCCCTGTGTCAGGCTCTGCGCTAACAGCTCAGAGCCTGGAGCCTGCTTTGGATTCTGTGTCTCCCTCTCTCTCTGCCCCTCCCCTGCTCACACTCTGTCTCTCTCTCATTCTCTCAAAAATAAATAAATATTTTAAAAAGTTAAAAGAAATTGTCTCCTCAACACCACTGTCTCACTTAATCCTCATAAAATCTGTGAGGGAGATGTAGAACATTGTGCCCATTTTCTAGATGAGATTACTGAGGGTGCAAGAGCTGCTCCTTGGCCCCTCTGAACTTGGCCAGGGTGGTTCCTTTTGGTACATCCACATCCTGAAAATGGAGTGACCTGCACTTCTTGGGCATTTTCAGTCCCTGCCTTGGCCTCAGGTAGCTGGAGACGCAAAGAATCTCAACAGCTCTCATGGGGAAGATTCAGCTCAAATATACAATTACTGAGTATTTCTCCAGTGTCCAGTACAGTGTCAGGTAATTGGGTGTGATGAAAAGAACACTAGCTTTGGAAACTCAGTCTCTACTCTACTTTTTAACAGCTGTATGATCTTGCCCAAGATCCTTACCTCTCAGACTTAAGTTTGCTCACCTAAGAACAGAAGACAATAATGTCTACATAGACTCATGAGGACATGGTATGAAAAATGCCTTGGCTATAGTAGGAGCTTAATAAATGTGATTATTACTGTACTTGTTTGGTATTTGATATCTCACTTAAAACATCACAATAATTCTGCAAATTAGGTTATGTACTTGTGTACAGAGGCTGAGTACCTTACTCACAACAATACTACCAGGTCAAACCCAGGAACCCTTGTCCAGGGCCAGGACTGCTTCTACTATCCTGCCCATTAGAGGCTCTAGGACAATCTTGGGCTCCTTTCAACCATGGGAGGTGTAGCACACAGACTGTCCGCAGCGTCCTGGAGCAGGGATACACAGGTGTGCCCTGCTTGCCCACAGCTTAGGTTTCAGGTGGGCACCTGGGTTTTGAAAAGCCCTGCTGTACCCCCAACCCCCCACCACTTCGTATTTTTCAATTTCCACTTCTGATTACTATTTCTATTCAGGAAGTGGTTTTTAAAGCAAAAGTCTATTCTAGGACCACCTGCTTAGAATCAGGAGCTTCCTAAAAACATGCACAAATCTAATGAATTCAAGGAGGGTGAGAGTCTGCAGATGCTGAACACTTAGTGAGGCCAGGAAAGAACTGGGCACACCTACTGACTGTGTGGTGTTGGGCAGGTCACTTCAGGCAGTCCTGGGGTGCCCATAAATGTGTCAGCTATGCCAAGTCCTCAGATGGAGACCTCATGGGGGTTTCCTGTGAGTTTGATGACCAGAAAGATATTCCTAACTTATGGAGCCTCAGGTCCTTTCTGAGAGCTCTGAGGATAGTAAAATCTTCAAAGAGTAGAATCCTTGCAACAGGAGAAGAAGCACGTTCAGTCCTTCATGATATTAAACATAAAGTGCCTACAGTAGAAGCTAGTTTTCTAGGTAGACACTGATTGAATTGTTCAGGTTAAGAGAGAAAATTCAAATCTTTCCTGCCACTAATATCCTTGTTAGGCACAATCATTTAAAATATCTTTCTAAGTATATTTAAAATCTATTATTAAATATGGACTTATAAGTATTTAAGGTATATATTTATAAATAAATAAATATACACCAGCATGATCTCATTTTGATTTTATTTAAAAAAATTTTTTTTAATTTAAAAAAATTTTAAAATTTATTTCTCTGAGAGAGAGAGACAGCATGAGCAGGGTAGGGTCAGAGAGAGGGAGACAGAATCTGAAGCAGGTTCCAGTCTCTGAACTAGCTGTCAGCCCAGAGCCCAATGCGGGGCTTGAACCCACGAACCGTGAGATCATGACCTGAACTGAAGTTGGATGCTTAACCAACTGAGCCACCCAGGTGCCCCCTCATTTTGATTTTAAAGTTGCCCTCAAAAGGAAGGAAGCCTGAAGCCCGGAGAAGATAATATTCTTTATTTAATCCATGGCAGAATCTGGGTTAGAACCCAGGTCTTTCTGATACCCAGCACCCCTTCTTTCAGCCCTTCCGTCCCTGGGGCAGTCAGAAGGGAGGTCTGTCCTCAGAGTCATCTTTTCTCATCTCCCTCTAGTTTCTTCCTGTCCTCTGATTTAGAGATCACAAGATGTAAAATATAATATGAGATGAGGTAGCAGAGGTTCCTGGCTCTGAGTGAGTCCCAGAGTGGACCCCAAAGCCTAGAGGTATAAAAGATGGGGAAGGCAGTCAGGAGAACAGGGGGATCTGGACTCACCTGGGAGCTGGCAGAGAAGGATGAGGATGAAGGATGCTCGAAGACCAAGCATGTTGTTGTCTGGATGTGACTCACTAAACTGGTTCCACCTCCTTTGCACAGTGCTCTTACTCTCCTTTAGCTGACGTTTTTATGGGAGGGATCATGAAAGTGACATGTGACTATGTGTTGTCTCTTTTTCTCATGCTTGTTTCATTGGCTAGTTGGAGGATAAGAAACCAGGCTTGCAGAGGCTAGGAATTGATCAAAGCCATACAGTCAGTCTTTTCCTCTGTATTATATGATCTTTCAGATATTCAGAACAGAGGAAATGGAAGGAAGTAGAAGGTTAGAAGGAGGGAAAGAGGTTGGCATGGGGAATAATAACAATATTTACAGAGCTTTGCTAAATCCCAGGAGTATATACATTCTTTTTTTTTATTATTCCTGTGAGATACTACCATAATTCTTATTTTCTAGGTGAGAAAATGAAGGCTTAGACTATATTACAGCAAAATTAAAAAGTTATTTTAATTAAAAGAAACCATTATGAGAGGCAAAAAGGCAAGCCATATAGTGTGAAAATATATTTTTAATACTTTAATTCCACAAGGGTCTTATATCCATAATACATAAGGAAGTCTTACATATCAATAAGAATTAGCCAGACAACCCAAATGGACACATGACTGAAATAGATACCTCATTAACAATTTTTTTAAAGTTTATTTATTTATTTTGAGAGAGAGACAGTGCAAGTGGGGGAAGGGCAGAGAGAGGAGACAAAGAATCTCAAGCAGGCTCTATACTGCCAGTGCAGAGCCCGATGTGGGGCTCACTCCCACAAACTAAAATTATGACCTGAGCTGAAACTAAGAGTCAGATGCATAACAATCATAAATGTGTATCTCTAGTAATCACAGATCTTCAAAATACAAAAAAAAACAAAAAAATTTCTCTGGGATAAAAGCCCAGGAGTATGATTGCTGGGTCATATGGTAAATGTATATTTAATTTCTTAAGAAACTGCCAAACTGTTTTTTTAGAATTGTCACATTTTACATTCCCACTAGTATTTTGTGACAGATCCAATTCTTCTGTATCCTCCTCAGCATTTGAATATTGTTACTATATTTTATTTTAACTGTTTTAATAGATGTATAGTAATATCTCATTGTGGTTTTAATTTGAATTTCCCTAAAAGCTTATGATGGTGAACATTGTTTCACACACTTATTTGCATCCATTATATCCTCATGAAATATCTGTTCATATCTTTTGTCTGTTTTATAATAAGATTTTTTTTTATTATTTTTTTTTACTGTTGAGTTTTGAGAGTTCTTTATGTATTCTAGATACAGTCCTTTGTTAGATAAGTTGTTTGCAAATATTTTCTCCCAGTCTGTAACTTGTCTTTTCATCTTCTTATGTCTTCTTAATAGGGTCTTTTTGTAGAGCAAAATTTTAAATTTTGGTGAAGTCCAATTTATTAATTTGTTATTCTTTTATGGATCATGCTTTTGGTGTCATGTCTAAATATATTTTACCTAGTTTTAGGTTTCACAGGTTTTCTCCTATGTTTCTTTTTCCTAAAGATTTGTATGGTTTTATATTTAATATTTAAATCTCTGATCCATTTTGAGTTGATTTTGTATAAGATGTGAAGTTTAGATTTTTTGCCTGAAGATGTTCAATTATTCCAGCACCATCTGTTGAAAAGATAATCCTTTATATTTTTAAATGATTTTGCAATTTATGAAAAAATCATTTGGCTCTACTGGCATGGGTATATTTTGGGGTTATCTGTTCTGTTCCTTTCATTTACATAATGTGATTATTGCTTTATTAGGGCTTAAGTCTGCCATTTTATTATTTCTTTGTTGCTGTTGCCATTCTTCTTTTATTTTCTTGGTCATTCTGTGGGTCACTTGAATTTTTTTTAAATTTCAGTTCATTATTTTTTTTTAAGTATTTATTTGTTTTTGAAAGAGAAAGAATGTGAGCAGGGGAGGGACAGAGAGAGAGGGAGACAGAGGATCTGAAGTGGACTCTGTGCTGTCAGCATAGAGCCCAATGTAGAACTCAAACTCACAAATCATGAGGTCATGACCTGAGCCAAAGTCAGACAGTTAACCAACTGAGCCACCCAGGTGTTTCTTGAATATTTTTTATTATTTCATTTTGATTTATCTACAGTATATCTTGAGCAGATTTTTAAATGGCTGCTTTATGCATTTTATTATACATATATAAGTTATGGCCTATTAACATTTTACCAGTTCAACTAAAGTGTAAAACCTTACTTGTATTAGATTCTTTCACTATTCTTTGCTAATAACTTATCTTAAATGTATCCTTTGTATACATTGAGGACCATGTAAGGTAATGTTATAGTTTTTGCCTCAGTTATCAAATATAATTTAGAAAACTCAAGAGGAGAACGGTAGTCTATTATATTTACCCATATATTTTTTAAAAAATTATTTATTTATTTATTTTGAAAGGAGGTAGGGGCAGAAAGAGAGAGGGAGAGAGAGAAAATCCCAAGCAGGCTCTGCCCTACATGGGACTCAAGCCCACAAACCGTGAGATCGTGACCTGAGGTGAAATCGAGAGTTGGACGCTTGACTGAGCCTCCCAGGTGCCATCTCTCCAGCTTTTAGAATTATCCTGTGGTTTTGTTTTATATATAATGCCCAGTATTTTTATCTGTACTTAGTGGGAAAAATAAAGAGAAATGTGTCTACCTCATCTTTTTTGGAGTGAGGAACAGTACCATGTGTTTTTACATCCTTTTTCTCTTCTGACTCCAATGAAATAATGGTGAAATCTTTAAAAAGGACTTTTTGTTAATTGGTGAAATGAATTCAACACAGATAACTTTTCTTATCTGGCTTGAGAAGCACAGTAATGATTGATGAAACATTTTCAAATCTATTGAAGTAGATAGCCTTGCTGAAAAGTAAGACGACAATTTCTGTGAATGGGAAACAGTGCAGAAACCCTCAATACATGAGAAAGGAGTGTATATACATCGAAAAGGAACCTTGATACCAAAATTATGAAAAGACAGGAAAAGAAAATTATAGACCTGTGTTACTTATGAACATAGTCACAAAGATCCTAAATGAAGTATTAACAAATCAAATCCAGTGATGTGTTAAAAATCTGTCATGATCTAATATCACTTATTCCAAGAATGTGAGAATGGGCCAATATTATAAACATTTATCAGTGTAATCCATCATATTGACTAATGGAAGCATAACATATGATTATCTCAGAAGATGTAATAAAATATTTGGTAAAAGTTAGTATTTACTCATAATTTAAAAAACAATTTGTTATAGCAAACATCATACATAAGAGCTGAACCTTCAGAAGCAATACTGTCAAAGCCAGGAATAAGATAAGAATTGCTCCAGTTACTGCTACTATTCATTAATGAACTAGTGTCTTGGCCTGAGCAATGAGACAAGAAAAATAAATAAGATGTATGTGGTTTAAAAGAGGAGAGAAAAATTATCACTATATTCTGATCGTATCACTGCTGACATAGGAAATCCAAAAGAATATGTAGACAAATTATGAGAACGAATAATAGAGTAAACAAGGACTCCAGAAGACAACCATTATTTTACACAGATAATTTTTCTAACTTGGCTTACAGGTTGATGCTTTTTACAAATCTTGACTGCGTTTCATTAAGAGACAAAAAGGTATTTCGCCCAATGTTACACAGAATTTTATTAGTGGAGTCAGAATAGAACACAAATGTTTTGACTTCAAGCCAGTGGAAAAAAAGCCATTTTCCCATTATGAGACATCACCCATTTGTAAACCATATCACTACAAATGTGGAAATGGCAGGAAAAACAGCTTGGAAATACTGTGGTTTCAAATGTTGACATTCTTGGCAAACAAAATGAAGTTGGAGAGGAAGTGTTTCGTTGAGACTTATCCAGTCATGGCTTCGAAGCAGATGCCTCCTTCTTATTTAGTTTCACTTTAGTGATTCCTGTCATGGCTTTGCTTGTCCTAGAGATGACCAAGCCAAAGTTTATGGGATGGTAGGAAAAGAAACTACTTTGATATAAGAAGTGGCAGAATTAGGCAGAATGACATCAGTGAAAACTCCTGGGACACTCCATCAAGACACATGTGGAGAGAGAAACTAAAAAAAAATTCAGCCTATGCTGAAACAGAAAATAACTGCTTTTGCAACATAAAATATATCAGCATCATGTGTTATTTAATCATTTTCTCATTTTAAATTGGCCCATGAGACTCCATTCTTTCTTGGTTGTCTCCTACCCAAGCCTTCTCATTTTCCTTTGCTTAATGATGCAAAATTTTTCCATCTATAAATATTGAAAAGTCTCTGGGTTTAGTCCTTACTCATTTTTTTATTTATCCCAAATCCTTAGTCAATTTCATTCAGCCTCTTGGTTTGAAATACCCAATTTTTTTTTCAGCTCTGACCTCTTTTCCTGAATTCCAGGGTTGTATATCCTACCCAGGATCTCCATTTGAATGTATAGGAGGCATACCAAACTCGCCATGTACCAAATCAAACTCTTGCTTCCCTACCTTTTACTTCCTCCTCCACTTGTCTTCTTCATTTCAGTAAATTATAGCTCTAGTCATTAAGTTTTTCATGCCAGAAAATTATAATTACCTCGACTCTACTTTCTCATATCTTATATCCATTCATCAGCAAATTCTATTGTCTCTGCTTTGGAATATGCTCAGAACCTGACTGCTTCTTATCAGTCTTACCAGCCTTCGCCACCGCCATTTCTTGCTTACACTATAGCAAAGGCTACTTAACTAATATCCTTGCTTCTACTTTAGTCCCCTATAACCTATTCTTCACAGGTCACTAGAGTGATACTTTTTTTTTGACAGAGAGAGAAAGAGAGAGAGAGAGAGAGAGAGAGAGAGAGCGTGTGTGCAAGAATCTTAAGCAGGCTTCATGGCCAATGCAGAACTCAACTCGGGGCTTGATCTCAACTTGATTTCACTACTGTGAGATCATGACCTGAGCTGAAATCAAGAGGCAAATGCTTAACAACTGAGCCACCCAGGTGCCCCTAGAGTGATGCTTTTTAACATGTACGTCAAATCATGTTATTTCTCTGCTTGCCAGTTGTTTACCATATCATTTATGATAAAATGCAAAGTACTTTCCAGGGTCTCTGACCCTATATGATGGCTCTTAGTTACATTTCTGATGTCATCTCCTAGCTCTTTCCCCCTAGCTTGTTCCACACCTGTCACACTAACCACTTTACTGGTCCTAAATACCCCAGGCACACCCCAAAGCCTTTGTACAAGAGGAAAGCTTTTCCCTCAGATATCCACATGGCTTTGCCTTCCTTAAGATTTACTCAGTGTTACTTATTAGAGGAGGTTTCCTTGTCCCCTTGATAAACTATCACTCCCTGATCTTTTATTTTCTTTTTTAAGTAAAAAATTTTTTTTTTAAATTCTTAAATGTTTATTTATTTTGAGAGAGAGGAAGGGATGGAGGGACAGAGACAGAGGGAGAGAGAGAATCCCAAGCAGGCTCCACACTGTCATCACAGAGTCCAACTCAGGGCTCAATGTCATGAACTGTGAGATCATGACCTGAGCCTATATCAAGAGTCTGAGGCTTAACCACATGAACCACCTAGGCACGCCTCTTATACTTTCTATTTCTTTACATTACTATTATTATTAATTATTTTCCATAGTATCTACCACAGTAAAATTCAAGAATCATAAGAAGAAAGACTGTTTTGTTCACTGCTGTATTCTCAGCAACTAGAATATTGCCTGGTACATAGAAGATCCTCAATACATGTTTTGAATGAATGAATGATTGTATTGAGTAATAAAATTGAGTAATTATGAATGATACCCATCATTCCTTTTTTATTTGGAGAGGACAATTGGGAGGAGAAAAGGGATGGGATTTCTCAGGGGCTCAGAACTCTATTTTCTGTGAGTTTGGTATAGTGGCAGAGCAGAATGTGGGAGAAGACTCTGGGGGATGAAAGAAAATAATGCTTGTATATTTCCAGGGGGAAATCTGCACCATCTCAAAATGAGAAATGGTTGTTGCTTTAAACTGCGACAATATTGTTACAACTCATATAATTTTAGAAATATCCCTTTCAGGGAGAAGAAGGGCGGAAATGGTGGGGGGAGGGGCATGGAGGAGGACACTTGTGGGGATGAGCACTGAGTGTTATGTGGAAACTAATTTGACAATAAACTATTAAAAAAAAAAGAACCCAAAAAAAATAAAATAAAAAATAAAAAAAAATTAAAAAAAATAAAAAAGAAATATCCCTTTCAATATTATTTCTTTTTCAAAACACCTGTGATTGGAGTATGTTATGCAAAGTGACCATAGAGCAAACATAGCAGAACTTTTCTTATGATGTGATTTTGCACTTATTATTTTTTCTTTGTAAAATTACTAAGCATGGCATTAAAATATGAAATACAGAATTAAGTTTCAAGCTAAAAAATATATAGGGACATTTTGATATCTTTCTCACTGATGTACTTTCATCACAATTTGACAAAATTCTTGGACATCTTCAATAGAATACTTTTTTCAGCTCACTGTGAAAAAATGAAATTAGTGTAAAAAGTCCCCAGGAATACACACAACTAATGATTTGATTTTTTGAGACTTCATAGAAACCAGCTGTGGTCTAATGAGAATATTACTTGCTCATTGGCCCGTGGCTTCCCTACAACACAGCGATAGAGTGTACATTCCTGTTGGCAGAGCTACACACTGAAATGATCAAGCCCAGTGCTGGAATCTGGGCACATATTCCTTTCTTCTGTGGGCCCTGGTTCCCTTCCCGATGGCTAACAGGTTTGGACTCTGGTGATTGTCATGTCCAGTTATATCACCAAAATTTGAAACTGTGACTACATTTTCCTGAAACTGCTTCCAGTTTCTAAGAGTCACATTTAAGCAGGCAAAGGTGAGAGAATCATTATCAGATCTCACATGTCCTTTGTATCTTCTGGTTTCTATGCTTCTTGACCCATATCTGTTTCATTGATCATGTGGCATGTCCTTTGGGGAAAGAGGCTCTAGAAAGGAAGGTTAGCCCTTTTTTGTGCCCAGATGTGACCAGGTTCCCACACGCTGACACCAAACACCTGATGATCTACCTCAATTCCTATGTATGGCAGAGGGCTCTCTCTAAGTCCACATCCTTGGTTGGTACTCCTCATTTGTCATTAACACAACTTACATCACCTGCTATATTAAATGTTGAAAATACCGTTGAAAGAAATTGGTCTGTCATCACATAAACCATGCTCTGTTGTGGGAAATACAGTCACAAGACAATAATACAATGCAGAGAGCAAGGACTTTGATGGGTAGGTAAAGTCCAACCACAGTGTAGTCCTAACATAGGGTCTGCCACTATGAGTCATCTTGTCCTATGATTCATTGTTTCTTCAACTGTAAAACTGTCTTCTCATACCTACCGCACATGTTGCTGTGGGGGCAAAACAGTGCAGTGGGTGTGAGAGGACTTTGTAACTCTAAAGGGTGATAGTACAGTAACTACAAGGTATGTGGAGTGGCAGTGGGAGAGCATGGTTTCATGAGAGCTGTCCTACACAGGGCTCCTAAAGGTTTCACTGCATATGGAATTCATCCAGATGTCTAGAGCTGTAAACCTTGGTCAGTTTACAACTCCTGAAATGTGAAAAGCAGAACAGAAGGAGAACAGAGGAGCCCTGGCTACCCATGGTCTTGTGCCCACACCAGTGGAAACTCCCTCAGTCCCCAAGGACTGGAAAGTAGTCTCTTTATGTAGGTCTGGTCCCCACCCCTCTCTCTGCTGGTCTTCCACTCCAGTATCTCAGAACATGGTTCTTCTCTGGGTCTAACCTCTATTTCCCCTGCTTTAATGTATGATAATTTCCATTTGGTTGGAGGATAAAACCATTACAAGCTTTCTCTGACATTTCTTCAATCAACAGATTTGAGAAGATGGGACATGGGGGAGGAGGTGATGTAAGAAATGTTCAATATGCTAACTGTTCATCCATGTACCCATAGATTGTCCATATTCCTTGTCATTCACACTAGAACTGCCCTGCTTACCCACCTCAGCATGACTCATGCCTCTCTCTCTCTCATGCTGGCAGTGTTATCCAGTGAGTGGGTAAGCACACAGATGCTCCAGCCACATGGCCTACACTTGAGTCTTTGTTCTGTCTCTTCCTCCCTGTTTGGCCTTGAGCAAGGTGACTGATGCTCTATACCTCAGTCTCCTCACCTGGGAAATGGAGATAACCATAGTTCTTAGTTCATATGATTGTAAATATTAAAAGAGATAATCCATATTAAAATGGCATAAAGACTACCTCATAATAAGTCTTCAGTAAACATTAGCTATTATTTTAATCAGCTCATTTAAAACAGCTTCTAATCACTTATAAAGAGCCAGACACAAATAGATGAAGTTCCAGTTCCAGACTTCATGAGAGGAATCCTGATGAGTCACATGCCTGGATTGTCTCTCCAGACCCTCTGCCTTCAGTGTTGATGTTCCAACTCCCTCCCCACTGCAGAGAAGCCATCTGCCCCCTTCAGGTAGGCCACAGCACCTCTAACTAAAACTCATCTCAGATTCTCTGGCTCTTTGCTGCCCTCTGCTAATACAGCTGTGCCAGGATGGGTGGGGAGGGGTGGGGACGTTGGTGGGTGGCTGAGGGGTGTGTGTGTGGAGTGTCAAATGTGCAGAAGTCTGCTACACCTCGTCTCTCTTTTCAAAGCTCTTGTGTCACCAATTGTAAATTCTGACATTATAATCATATCATGTAAATTTTCTACAAAAAAAGAAAGATAATTTGGCAGAAGGTCGCCATTTGTCAATTGCTTAGCAGCTGTGCAAACTAAAACAGATTTACAAAGCACTCTGGGAGACATGTTGTAGAAATTAAGGGTGACTTTATATTAAACACTATATTTTGATGTAAAAAGACAGGTTATGTTACATTAAGATGAGAATCATATAAAAAAAACAAAAAAGATTTTTTAAAAAGAAAAGAAAATCATATCAAATTGGTATTAAGAATGGAAAGTATGTTGGAAAAATCTACTGCAATGTGCCCTTGACAAGCTATGACCAACTGTGATCTTGTGTAAGCAGCTGGTATTGACTCTACATCTGAACTGGGCAAATAAATTCAAAGTACTGTTAGTGAAAACTCACAAAGAGAACACACAGGATTGGGAAATAGTGAGTATATAAGAAAATTCAGTCTTAGAAGAGACAAGGAATGACATTAGCAAGATGGTGGAATATAAGAATATAGAAATATAGGAATTTCTATCACCTGTCCCTTCCCAGAAATATCAGTTTGAGCAACTATCCATGGTTGAAAAAAACCTTCACAAGAGCTAAGGATTCCAAGTAAGGGATTACAGAACCTGAATGAACCACAGGAATTAGAAAAGATGCACTGAAGAGAATAAATGGGAAAGGAGCACCTGAGTGGCTCAGTTGGTTAAGCAGCCGACTCTTGATCTCAGCTCAGGTCTTGATCTTAGGGTTCTGAACTTGAGTCCTGCACTGGGGTCCACGTTGGGGGTGGTGCCTATTTTAAAAAGAGAGAGAGCAGGAAAGACAGATTCACATTATCCCCATCTTCCCTCCCCCAAACCCAGGCAGCCCTGTGTGGAGAGACACAGCTTCTCCACCAAAGGAGAGTGAAGTGAGCACTTGGCCTCACTGCAGACCCTAGTACCAGCTTTTCCCAACACCAGGCCCACTACCAAAGCTCCAGGTGCCTCCCAGTGAGCTCCCTCAAACTCAGGTCCCCAGGCCATCTTTGCTTCAACTAGCTCCTGTGGCCCAAGGTGACTCCCATGACACCAGGCAGCTTCAGTGGCACCAAGCAGGTTCTCTAATACCAGGTTCTTGGTGGACTCCAATGAACCCAGGCCCCTGCCCCGCCTGAGAGCAGGCCAGGTCCCTTGTCCCCAAGTTGTTCTTGTGACCTTTGTGTCCCAATCAGTCCTCATGAGCATAGCTCCAGGCAGGTTCCTCTGAACCCAGGCTTCTAGCTGAGCCTGGCATCAGACAGACTACTGCAGGTCCAAGTTCCCAGCCCATCCCACTCCCAGGCTAACCCCTGCAGATCTAGATTTTAGACCGGCTTCTGTGGACCTGGGCTCTTGGCCTGCTCCAAATCATTTCCCTCAGATAAACCTTCAGGCTAGCCCTTCGGGCCCCAGGTTACACGCTAACTCCCATGGCCCTAGGCTCCAGGCTCACACTGGCTCCACATCATTCTGCATAGCCCCAGACAAAAACCAGGTTCCTGACCCATCCCAGCGCCTGACTGTTTCCTGTGGATCCATCCAGATGCCAGGCTTATCACAGTTGCCCCCAGTGCTTGGTTTGCTCCTGTGGTCCTAGGATACAGGCCCACTCCAGCGAACCTAGGCTCCAAGCCTGACCCATGGACTCAGGTACCAGTGTACCCAAGCATGAGGCTTGTCCATCTACTGATCCAGACACCAGACTTCCCAGTCCGAGGTCTTCAGCAGCAAGCCCACTCAGGATCTCTGGATGGGCTAACTGGTGAAGGGCTGCCTACTGAAGTCAGTCTTTAAAGTGGAAGAGGTGCCTACTTCCCCAAATGTGCAGACAGCAATGCAAGGCCACAAGGATCATGAATAACCAAGGGAACATGACACCAACAAAAGAAACTTACAAAAGGTGAATGACTGACCCTGAAGAAATGGAGATTTATGAACTCTCTGACAAATAATTCAGAATAATCTTCTTAAAGAAGTTCTGTGGGGCGCCTGGGTGGCTGAGTCGGTTAAGCGTCCAACTTTCGCTTAGGTCATGATCTCGCGGTTCGTCGGTTCGAGCCCCACGTCGGGCTCTGTGCTGACTGCCAGCTCAGAGCCTGGAGCCTATTTCAGAGTCTGTATCTCCCTCTCTCTCTGACCCTCCCCTGCTCACGCTGTCTCTCTCTCTCCTAGAAATAAATAAAAATATTTTTAAAAAAAGTTCTGTGAGCTATGAAGATGATAGACAATTAAATGAAATTAAGAATACAATGCATGAATAAAATGAGAAATTAAACAACAATAAAAAATAGAAACCATAAAAAAACCCCTCCAAAACATAAATCCTAGAGTTGGAGAATAGAATAACTACACTTCAGGATTCAGTGGAGCTCCAACAGCAGACTCAACCAGACAGAAGAAAAAATTAGTGAACTAGAAGACAGGTTATTTGAATCATGCTGTCAGGAGAACAAAGAAAACAGAATGAAAAGGAGTGAAGAAAACCTACATTAATTATGGGACACCCTTAAAAGAGGCTGTCTACACATTACTGAGGAGACCGATAAGGAGAAGAGATGAAGAAAGGAGCAAAAAGCTTTTTAAAAGAAATGATAGCTGAGAACTCTTCAAATCTGGAGAGAAATTTTGATGTTCAAGTTCATGAAGCTGAGAGGTCATATACCAGTTGCCCACCTGGATGTCTTTGGAAAAATGTCTGTTCATGTCCTCTGCCCATTTTTAAATTGGATTATTTGTGGGCTTTTTATTGTTTGTTTTTTATTGAGTTGTATGGGTTCCTTATAGGTTTTGACTACTTACTCTTTATCAGAAAGATGGTTTGCAAATACTTTCTCCCATTTAGGAGATTGTCTTTTCAATTAGTTGATTGTTTCTTTTGTTATGCAGAAGCTATTGTAGCCCCACTTGTTTACTTTCACTTTTGTTGCTTGTGCTTTTGATGTCATATTTTAAAAAATCATTACCAAGACCTGTGTCAAGGGACTTTTTCCTTACATTTTATTTAAGGAATTTTACAGCTTCAGGGTTTTTTAAAAAAATAGTTTATTGTCAAGTTGGTTTCCATATAACACCCAGTGCTCATCCCCACAAGTGCCCTCCTCCATGCCCATCACCCATCTTCCCCTCTCCCCGACCCCCATCAGCTCTCAGTTTGTTCTCTGCTTTCAAGAGTCTCTCATGGTTTGTCTCCCTCCCTCTCCTCAACTATTTTTCCTCTTCTTCTCCCCCATGGTCCTCCGTTAAGTTCCTCCTAATCCACCTTTACGTGCAAACATATGGTAGCTGTCCTTCTCTGCCTGACTTATTTTGCTCAGCATAACACCCTCAAGTTCCATCCATGTTGCCACACATGGTCAGATTTCATTCTTTCTCATTGCCATGTAGTAGTCCATGGTATAGATAAACCACATCTTCTTGATCCATTCGTCAGTTGATGGACACTTAGGCTCTTTCCATGATTTGGCTATTGTTGAGAATGCTGTTATGAACATTGGGGTATATGTGCCCCTATGCATCAGCACCCCTGTATCCCTTGGGTAAATTCCTAGCAGTGCATTGCTGGGTCATAGGGGAGTTCTACTGTTAATTTTTTTGAGCAAGTCCACACTGTTTTCCAGAGGGGCTGCACCCATTTACATTCCCACCAACAGTGTAGGAGGGTGCCCGTTTCTCCATATCTTCGTCAGCATCTAGAGTCCTCTGATTTGTTCATTTTAGCCACTCTGACCAGCATGAGGTGGTATCTCAGTGAGGTTTTGATTTGTATTTCCCTGATGAGGAGGGACGCTGAGCATCATTCCATGTGTCTGTTGGCCATCTGGATGTCCTCTGGAGAAGTGTCTGTTCATATCTTCTGCACATTTCTTCACTGGATTATTTGTTTTTCGGGTGTTACAGCTTCAGGTTTTATATTTAAGTCTTTAAACCATTTTGAGTTCATTTTTGTGAGTGGTGTAAGATAAGGGTCCAATTTTATTATTTTGAATGTAAATAATTTTCCCAGCACCATTTATTGAAGACTATTCTTTCCCTATTGAGTATTCTTGGCTCCCTTGTCAAATATTAGTTGATAGAATATGTGTGAGTTTATTTCTTGGCTCTTAATTCTGTTCTATTGGTCTATGTGTCTGTTTTAATGTCAGTACCATACTGTTTTGATTACTATAAATCAAGATGTGTGATGCCTCCAGGTTTGTTCTCTTTTCTCAAGATTTCTATGCCTATTTGTGGGTTTATATGAATTTTTCTATTTCTTTAGTTTTTTTTAAATGTTTATTTATTTTTGAGAGAGAGAGAGAAAGAGAGAGAGAAGAGAGAGAGAGAGAGACAGAGACAGAGACAGAGACAGAGACAGAGTGCAAGCAGGGGAGGAGCAGAGAGAGAGGGAAACACAGAATCTGAAGCAGGCTTCAGGTTCTGAGCTGTCAGCACAAAGCCTGATGTGGGGCTCAAACCCACAGACTGCAAAATCATGACCTGAGCCAAAGTCAGACACTTAATCAACAGAGCCACCCAGGTGTCCTACATTTTTCTATTTATGTAAAAGATATTATTTGAAATCTTGATAGTGATCATACTGAATCTTTTTTAAAAAAAATGTTTTTATTTATTTATCTTGAAAGAAAGAGAATGAGTAGAGGAGGAACAGAGAGAGAGGGAGAGAGAGAATCCCAAGCAGGCTCCATGCTGTCAGTGCACAGCTCAACATAGGGCTCAAACCCATGAAGTGTGAGATCATGACCTGAGCTGAAATCAAGAGTTGGACACTTAACTGACTGAGCCACTCAGGTGTCCTGTGGGATCACACTGAATCTATAGATGGCTTTGAGTAGGGTGAACATTTTAACTAATTTTTTTCCAAGCAGTGTATATAGAATATCTTTCCATTTATGTGTGTCTTCTTCAATTTCCTTCATTAATGTCTTGTAATTTTCAGTATACAGATCTTTCCCTTCGTTGGGTAAATTTAATCCTGAGTATATTATTCTTTTTGATGCTGTTGTAAATAGGATCATTTTCTTTATTTTTTTCAGATAGTTTGTTGTTAGTGCATAGAAATGCAATTGATTTTTGTGTGTTGATTTTGTATTGTGCAACTTTAATAAGAATTCCTCTATTAGTTCTAACATGTTTTTGGTAGCCTTTAGAACAATTTAGCAATTTTACTTCTTACTTTCTAATTGGATGACTTTATTTCTTCTAACCGTAATTGGCCTACCTAAGACTTGCAGCACTATGTTGAATAAAGTGGTGACAGTGTGTACCTTTGTCTTGTTTCTGATATTAGTAGAAGGCTTTCAATCTTTCATCATTGAGTATGATGTTAGCTGGAGTTTATCATATATAGCCTTTATTATGTTGACATATATTCCTTCTATACCCTAGTTGTTTAGAGTTAAAAAAAAATTAATGTTATTTCTGAGAGAGAGAGAGAGATACAGCGTGAGCAAGGGAGGGTCAGAGAGAGAGGGAGACACAGAATCTGAAACAGTCTCCAGGCTCTGGTCTGGCTGTCAGCACAGAGCCCAATGTGGGACTTGAAGCCACGAACTGTGAGATCATGACCCAAGCCTAAGTTGGATGCTGAACCGACTGAGCCACCCAGGCACCCCTAGAGTTTTTATCATAGATATTGAATTTTGTCAAGAGTTTTTTAGGAACTACTGAGATGAGTATATGTTTTCATCTTTCATTCTATTAATGTGATTTATCACATTTATTTGCATATGCAGAACATTCTCAGGGATTAATTCTACTTGATCATGATGTATGTTCTTTTAATGTGTTGTTGAATTTGGTGTGCTAGTATTTTGTTGAGTCTTTACATCTATATTCACCAGGGATATTGCCCTGTAGTTTTCTCTTCTTATAGTCTCCTTAACTGGCATTGTTAGTAGGGTAATGTTGGCCTCATAAGACAGATTTAGGAATATTCCTTTTTCTTGACTGTCTTGAAAGAGTTTGACAAAAGTTCACATTAATTCTTTTTTTTTTAATATTTTTTATTTATTTCTAGGAGAGAGAGAGAGACAGCGTGAGCAGGGGAGGGTCAGAGAGAGAGGGAGACACAGACTCTGAAACAGGCTCCAGGCTCTGAGCTGGCAGTCAGCACAGAGCCTGACGCGGGGTTTGAACCCACGAACCGCGAGATCATGACCTAAGCGAAAGTCAGACGCTTAACCGACTAAGCCACCCAGGCGCCCCAAGTTCACATTAATTCTTAAAATGTGTGGTAGAGTTCACCAGTGGAACTATCTATTCCTGGTCTTTTCTTTGTTAAGGGGTTTTGGTTACTGACTTAATCTCCCTTATCATTTTGGACCTATTCACATTTTCTATCTCTTCATGGTTCAGATCTTTTTGTACCCAAGCCAGTTCTAGGCTTCTCTGCACCTACACCAATCCAAGCTCTGACCTTGGTACCTGCCATCCATGGTGAACTGGACATCCTTGGGCCTGCTGAGACAGGAAGTAGAAAAACTCTTGCCTTTGCCATTCCAATGATCTATTCAGTATTGGAGTGGCAGGTGAAGAAGAAGCCTACTCCAGCTCTAAGTAATCCAGGAGCATTACCTGGCAAGATCAGAACTGACGCTGGAAGTAAGTCTGGAGTCTTGCCTTATGAGATTGGAATTGAGGAGGAAGCCCTGCTCAGTGAAACTGGAATGAAGGCTAGAGCACCACCCAGCAAGGTCAAGATTGGAGCTGCCATCTCAGATTAGGTGCTGCCGCTCTGATGATGATGCTGGTGAAGCACCTTCCCTAATCAGGGAGAAGACAATCCCCAAACAGGATGAAGACAAAGAGGAAAAGCTCGAGGAAGAGCAGATTGGAAGGTTAAAGCAAGAGTTGGGTGGCAAAATCGCCACCTTTAAAGCACGTCCTAAGTGTCCTCTACTTGGACTGGTTCTGACTCCCACTAGGGAGCTCCTCATCCAGGTCAAACAACATATTGATGTCAAACAACATCAAGTTAACAGGAATAAAAACTGCCATTTTGGTTGGTGGAATGTCTACACAGAAACAGCAGAGAATGCTGAACCTCCAACCAGAGATTGTGATTCCTATTTCAGGCTGGATAGATATATATATATATCTTCTTTATCCATTCTTCAGTCAATGGACATTTGGGCTCTTTCCATATTTTGGCTATTGCTGGTAGTGCTGCTATAAACATTGGGGTGCATGTGCCCCTTTGAATCAGCATTTTTATATCCTTTGGATAAATATCTAGTGGTGCAATTGCTGGGTCATAGGGTAACTCTATTTTTAATTTTTTGAGGAAACTCCATACTGATTTCCAGAGTGGCTGCACCGGTTTGCATTCCCACTAGCAGTGCCAAAGTGTGAACAAATAGATTCTGAATGGTTTTTAGGTTTGTCATGTTTGAGGAAATGTACTAAAAAAAAATTCTCATAGAATCAGCTATCAGATAGTCACAGTCTATCATCCATGTCCAGAGGAATATCACATCTGTCCACAACCACAGGCTGATTATTTTCCAAATGTCGTCTGGACTTTTGCTATGTTCCAAGTTTCTACATTATGCAGGATGAGACATAAAAGTATATTTGTTCTTTTGATCACAATAAAAAATGATCTGAATAAACATAAGTTGAATAAATAACCATCAGTGCATGTAAATACACAAATGGTGATCTGATTGCCAGAAAAGATTAGATGAATTATCCAGTCAGAAGAGAAGAAAGGTAAAGAGTGATCCAAGAAGAGAAAGATGGCCAAGATATTTTGGGGAAAAGTATCTTCTAAGGAAGAGCATTAATATCCACATTGCCCTCACACCACATGGAAGGAAAAGATCAATGGGATGGGAGTAGGAAGAACCCACTCTTCCTCCCATGCTTTCCTTTACACTCAGTGTTACCACACTCACTACTCTTCTGATACCAAGTATGTGAGGCTTTTCCCACACCAAGCAATCCTCTGTGGTACCAGCTGGGGACTCTACAGATTAGTGCAGGCTCCATAGGTTAAAAAGCCTTATTTATACTAGAATGCCCCCTACTTCAGACACAAATTCCAAATAGTAGGTCCCCAGGTTACCCACAACTTCTGTCTAGCTAGGCTACAAATTGGAGGTTCGAATAACCTGTGCCCTTGGATTCGATTATTTGCTAGAACAACGCCCAGAACTCTGGGAAACACTTATGCTTTCCAGTTTATTATGTAATAAAGGATATGATAAAGGATACAAATGAGCAGCCAGGTGAAGAGATATATTAGTCAAGGTCTAGGAGGATCCTGATCCCATGGAGTTGGGGTGTGTTACCGTCCTGGAAACTCCTAGAATCTTATACTATTGGGATTTTTATGGAGGCTTTATCATGTAGGCATAACCAATTATTAACTCCATTTCCAGCCCCTCATCTAATCTTGGCTTGGTCTAAAACAAAAGCTCCAGAATTCTCAGTTTCCACAATCTAAAAAGAGAATCACAGCTTGAGTGATGTCCTTTTGATATTGTCACTGGAAGGTCTAGATTGCCTCATTCGAGTGTCTATATATTTGATTTGGGAAGGGAGAAGAGAACATTACAAAAATTAGTTTCCCTATATAACAATATGTTTGTGTCAGTTGGCTGATGTGTGTCAACATTAGGGGATGTCTCTTCTTGGGAACCAAGAGCTGTTTCAACTAGGGAACTAGAAGGGAATGCCATCCCACCCCCCCATTCCAGTCTGCTTCTGAGACCTTCCACTAGTGACATTTTCACCTTTCTCCCACCCCCAAAAAGTGAAGCATGTTAACAATACAGCTTTAAAATAACCTAAAACAGGGGCGCCTGGGTGGCTCAGTCATTAAGCAGCAGACTCTTGATTTTGGCTCAGGTCATGATCTCCTGGTTCGTGAGATTGAGCTTGGTGTTGGGCTCTGTGCTGACAGTGTGGATCCTGCTTCGGATTCTCTCTCTCTTCTCTCTCTCTGCCCCTTCCCTGCTCGTACTCTCTTTTTCTCTCTCAGAAACAAACAAACAAACAAGCATTTTTAAAAAAGAAAACCTAAAATGAAATGATCTTTTTGTGAAACTTAATGAAAAATAGAATTTCAAATGGTATAGTCACAGAAGTGTGCACATATCAAAACCACACATACCTCATGTAGGATCTTCAGCCCCTCAGCCTCTCATGTCTGGTCCATTTGGCATTTCCTTTCTTTGTGGTTATTTCCACCGTTTCCATATCAGGTTTCTCCTTTTTCCCTTTGGGTGTCTCCTTTTCTTTCTTTGCAGGAGCCTTTCTGGCTTGGTTTCTGGCTCCACAGGAAGGGGATTAGCAGACACACTGGTCCTTCTCTGTGGTCTGTCTTGGTTCTCTCACTATGAACTTTGCTCTTGAGTGTCATAGGGGTGGCCCGAGAACATAAATGTGGGGTTGAGAGGGGCGGTGCATGACAGGCTTTGGCCAGTCTGAAAACTTCTCTTGTTTGTTTCTCTTCACACTGTTCACCATTGTTTAAAAACAAACAAACAATGTTGTTAAGTTTAGACCTTATGCGCTCACTTCTTCACCTTCTCATTTATTTCTCTACTCAATGCAAGCTGACGTTTTCTCCCATGATTCATTTGAAATTGATGATTTATTAAATCCAACGGAAACTTCATTTCTTTTGAATATGTAGTAACAGATGAGAATGGGAATGGGGAATAAGCATGTTTATTGTAAAAAATCAAATAATAAAAAGTAAATAAAACCTACTCAAACTTCCCACCCTATCCCTGAGTTAGACACTAGTTTTCAGTTTTATGTAAATTGTTTCAAATCGTTTTGTATTCATATGAGCTATATTATACACAACTTTCTCCATGTGCACAAATTTTAACAAAACAGGAGTGTATCTATGCATTTGCTTATAATTTTTTTCCTCAACAATATATCATAGACATTCCTTTTAGATCAATACATTCTGCTCTGTCTCATTCAGAGACTCCATATTGTATTATGACTCCATATTTGTCCCACAGATGTGTTTATACTGTAATTTTTCATCCAGCCTCCTTTTGGTTGGTATTTGTAATTTATTTCCAACTTCTTTTATTATAAATTCTGTTGTAATGAACATTGTTTTATGTTTCATTTATCCCCCTACAATTTTGCCATTATGTTTCTTTTTTAAAAAATTTTTAATGTTTATTTATTTTTGAGAGAAGACAAAGCATGAATGGGGCAGAGGCAGTGACAGAGAAGGAGACACAGAATTTGAAACATGCTCCAGGCTCTGAGATGTCAGCACAGATGGGTGGAGGGCTTGAACTTGGGAACAGTGAGATCATGACCTGAGCTGAAGTTGGATGCTTAACCGACTGAGTCACCCAGGCATCCTGGGCCATTATGTTTCTATATGGATTATTACAAGTAGAACAAAGTACCAAGGGTATTCTACAGTTAAAACATTTGACAGGTAACATCAAATTTCCCTCCATAAAGACTGTACAATTTATATTTCCAAAAACAGTGTATGTGTCTGGTTTCCTCTAATTTTTTTCATCACTGGACTCTAACAATTTTTTTCCAATTTGATAGGCAATATTACTATTTATTTAATTTCCATTTCCCTGATTCCCAGGAGGAAATGTACGTTTTCCATGTGTACTGAGCATTTTATTTTCATCCTGTAAATTATCTGTTGTATACTTTATAATAGACAAATCTCTGTAACCTTATTACATTTCATTTCTGCAGCATTTGATGTTGTGAATGTCTCAATTCTTCGAATTCTCTCATTTCTGATGAACTTCCTTTAAAATGCTCATTTCCTTCCCAGTTTTCTTTTTTAAAAATATTTATTTATTTTTGAGAGAGACGGAGAGAGAGAGAGACAGAAAGAGAGGGCGAGCAAGGAGGAGAGGGGCAGAGAGAGAAGGAGACACAGAATCCAAAGCAGGCTCCAGGCTCTGAGCTGTCAGCACAGAGCCCGATGCGGGGCTCAAACTCACAAACAGTGAGATTATAACCTGAGCTGAAGCCAGATGCTTAACTGAACCACCCAGGCGTTCCCTTCTTCCCAATTTTCTAGCAGGTCTTTGTCAGTCTTCTTTGTCTTTGCCGTTACTTTTACCATTCCTTAAATATAGCTCCTGGTATTACCAGGGTGCTGCAGACTGAATGCTTGCGGTCCCTCTAAACCTAATTTGTATGCTGAAACATGATCCCTAATGTGATGGTATTTGGAGGTGGAGCTTTTTGGAGCTTTTGGGAGGAGTTTTCTGGAGGTCATGAGTCCTCATGAATGGGATCAGTGTCCTTTTTTAAAATATATATAATTTATTGTCAAATTGGCTAACATACAGAGTGTACACTTTGCTCTTGGTTTTGGGGGTAGATTCCCAGGGTTCTTGGCTTACATACAACACCTGGTGCTCAGCCCAACAAGTGCTCTCCTCAATGCCCATCACCCATTTTTTCCCTCTCCAGTCCCCAACATCAACCCTCAGTTTGTTCTCTGTATTTAAGAGTCTCTTATGGTTTGCCTCCCTTCCTCTCTGTAACTATTTTTCCCCTTCCCTTCCCTCATGATCCACATAAGTTTCTCAGAATCCACATATGAGTGAAAACATATGATATCTGTCTTTCTCTGACTTATTTCACTTAGCATAATACCCTCCAGTTCCATCCACACTGCTGCAAACAGTAGGATTTCATTCTTTCTCATTGCCAAGTAGTATTCTATTGTATATGTAAACCACATCTTCTTTATCCATTTATCAATTGATGGACATTTAGACTCCTTCCATAATTTGGCTCTTGTTGAAAACGCTGCTATAAAATTGGGGTGCATGTGCCCCTATGAATCAGCATTCCTGAATTTGGATAAATTCCTAGTAGTGCTATTTCTAGGTCATAGGATAGTTCTATTTTTAATTTTTTGAGGAACCTCCACACTGTTTTCCAGAGTGGCTGCACCAGTTTGCATTCCCTCCAACAGTGCAAAAGGGTTCCCATTTCTCCACATCTGTGCCAGCATCTGTTGTTTCCTGAGCTGTTAATTTTAGCCACTCTGACCAGTGTGTATCTCAGTGTGGTTTTGATTTGTATTTCCCTGATGATGAGTGATGTTGAACATTATTTCATGTGTCTATTAGCCATCTGGATGTCTTCTTTGGAAAAGTGTCTTTTCATGTCTNTGTCTTTACTTTAAAGTCCAGTTTGTCTGATGTAAGTATAGCTACTCCAGCTTTTTTTTGACATCCTGTAGCATGATAGATATTTCTCCATCTCCTTACTTTCAAACTGAGGGTGTCCTCCTATCGAAAATGAGTTTCTTGTTGACAGCAAATAAATGGATTTTTTTAAATCCATTCTGCTACCTTATGTCTTTTGATTGGGGCATTTAGTCCATTTACATTCAGTGTTATTATTGAAATATATGGGTCTAGAGTCATTGTGNGATTACTCCAGAGAGAAAGAGATGAGAAGGTAGTTAGGTGTAGAATTTACATCTAGAGAATGGATTAAATATGACTGTTTAAGCAAGCCAGTGGCCAGAATTGGTCTTGCCCCGGCTCCGGTAAAAAAAGAAAAAAAAAAAAAAAAAAGGAGGGGGGCAGCTCTCTAGCAGAGATGGGCGTGGTTTGATCCAATGCATCCTGTAGGAGTCCTGCCTCGGCAGTTGTTGGGAGAAGAGTGGCAGCACTCCAGTCTCTTCTTGAACCAAGCGCTGCAACTCACTTTTTTGGGTGTATAAACTGCCCGTGCCAGGGGCGCAGCTAGGTGGGCCGTGCTCTATATCCCAGGCCAGGCCTGGTTTCCAGATCTCAGTCCTCCCCCTATTGAAATTGCCAGAAACACAACCTCGTAGGCGATCCCCTCATGGCAATTCCAAGCCTCTTGCCTTTCCCCTGGGAATTGAGCCAGAAGCCGCTGCTCCTGTCTCCTCCAGGTTGGGTTGGTGATCGAGGAGCAGTTTCATCGGGGGGTCACCTAGGACGAGTGCGTCCCTCCCAGGGTCAGCTGGAGAGCAGGAAACTGGGTCCCTCTGTGTCTCGTCGCCGGAAACACGAACTCGCGGGCAAATCAACCAGTTTTAAACCCTTCGCCTCCCCTCTAGGGATCCAGCTGAGCCAGAAGCACAAAGGCATGGCCACTGCAGTGCTACTCTCCAGGACGAGCTGGCGCGCCGGGAGCAATTTCCCCCAGGGGTTGCCTGGGATGAGTGTGTCCCGCCTAGGGTCAGCTGGAGAGCAGGAAACCGGGTCCCTCTGTGTCCTGAGCGGAGGTTTTTCTGTTCCACAGCGACAGGGACAGAGTCTTGAGCAGTTTTGGCCACTCTCTTTCCCTTCTAAACTCCCCGCAGAGGGGAATCGCCCCCGTCCCTCTGTGTCTCTGGTCCTGGCTCAATTTTATCTTCCCCAGTTCGCATTCAACGCTAGCAAGTTTTCTCAGAGGACTCTGTCTCCTTTCCTCCCAAACTCCTGGATTCAGTAAGGGTTCCTATGGCTTCAGGCCTTCTCCATGCGAGATGTGGGGGCGAGTGCAATGTACGGAGTTACCTACTTCTCGGCCATCTTGCCCCCTCTCTCGGGTTTGAGTTTATTTTTGTGTATGGTGTAATAAAGTGGCCCAGTTTCATTCTTCCGCATGTTGCTGCCCAGTTCTCCCAAAACCATTTGCTAAAGAGACTGTCTTATTTCCATTGGGTACTCTTTTCTGGTTTGTCAACATGATACTTTACATGGAAAACCCAAAAGACTCCACCAAAAAGCTGCTAGAACTGATACATGAAATTCAACAAAGTCACAGGATGCAAAATCAACGTACAGAAATTGGTTGCATTTCTATATATCAATAATGAAGCAACATAAAGAGAAATCAAGGAATCGATCTCATTTATAATTGCACCAAGAGCCCATAAAATACTTAGGAATAAACATAACCAAAGATGTAAAAGATCTGTATGCTGAAAACTATAGAAAACTTATAAAGGAAATTGAACAAGACAGAAAGAAATGGAAAAACATTCCATGCTCATGGATTGGAAGAATAAATATTATTAAAATGTCAATACTTCCCAAAGCAATCTACACATTCAATGCAATCCCAGTCAAAATTGCACCGGTATTCTTCTCAAAGCTAGAACAAACAATCCTAAAACTTGTATGGAACCGCAAAAGACCCCAGGTTAGTATCTTTTAAAAGAGGCCCCAGAGAGCTCCGTTCTTCCAGCTCCATCGTCCTTCTACCATACAAGGACACAGTGAGAAGATGGCCGTTTATGAAGTAGTTAGTGGGCCCTCACCAGATACTGAATCTATTGATGCCTTGATCTTGGACTTCCCAGCCTCCAGAATATGAGAAGTAAATATTGTTGTGCAAGCCTCCCAGTCTTTGGTATTTTTGTTAGAGTGCCTGGATGGGGTAAGACATGGGGGATTCCCTGCTCAAGCTTTTCACTTTCCATATTCTTCCCAAGAGAGATCCTTCTGGTACATGGTATGACTTCAACCACAGTTTCTGTGCTAACTGTTCATATTTCTGGGATGTGGCTCAGGTCTCTCCCTTGAGCTCCAGGTCCACATATTCAACTCTGTTTCAGACATCTTAATCTTAACATATCCCAAACTGAACTTATTTCTTATGTCCCACCCACTGATTTAGTCACCCAAGCCAGTAATCAGGCTCTTCCTTTTCCCTTTCTCCTCCTCCCCCATAAAAAACCAGGTATGGACTTCTGCTGATTCTGACTTCTTCCCATCACCCTCTCTACTGCTGTTGCTGAGTCCTTTATTATTGTGTAGCTGGAATCTTCTAACATCTCCTTAATTCTAGTCTCATCCTTCTCTTCATCAGCTTTCTTCTCTCTAACCTGTGGAATAAAGCATATCATCCATCTGCTCAAAATTCTTTATTTACTTCTTGAAAGTGGTCAGAATAAAATCCAAACTCCAGACCACACACACTAAAGCTTTATTGATCTGGACCTGGTTTCTTTTCTTTTTGTTTCAGTCACACAAAATATCCTGTTTCCTGAATTAGTCAAGTTCTCTGATTTCTCAGGTGTTATCATATTCATCTTCCTTACATAACACACTTCACTTGCTCTTCAAAGGAGTCATACCTATTCACTGTTTTCCAGCAGCCTCCCCTGACCACACAGTTTGTGTTGGGTGATCTGTCCATGTGGTCCCATTATTCCTCATTTCAAGACCATATTTTCACATGAGACTGTGAGCTGCTTAAGAGTACGCAGGGGTATAGCTTTCATTTCTATAACTTCAGATGTAGCTCAAGAGATATCTAATAAGGGTCGGGTCATGATCCCAGGGTCGTGGGATCGAACTCTGCATTGGGCTTGGAGCCTGCTTAAGATTGTCTCTCTCTCTTCCTCTGTCCCTTTTCCCTGCTTTTCTTTCTCTCCAAAATAAAATAAAACTTTAAAAAATTAAAAAAAACATAAAATCTTAAAAAACAAAGAAATATCTAATATATATATGGAAAGAAGAGAAAGGAGAAGAGGAGAGGAGAATCTGGCCTCTGCTCCCAAAATGTCTCTTACCAAGATTAAGATCACTAGTGACCACACAATTACTAAATGCAATGGGTACACTCTCTGCTAATCTGGATATAGTTTTTTGAAACATCACTTTCTCCTAGACTCCCTTCTGTCTAGGGTGGGTCCCTCTCATTTTCCTCTTTAGGGTCCTTTCCTTCTGCTCGTCTCTTGGGTGAGGATATTGTCCTGCACTCCCTGCTTTCTTAGTCTCCTTGTGATGTGCCCAAATTGGAGCCTACACGGACACCTGCAGTGGTGTGCTGCCCCCTACTGGAACTGCCGAGAGGCCAGCCAGCGATAGTAGTGCCCTTAAGCCAAGGGAGGTTAGAAATAAATTTTGTTAGTCTCCAAGGGCTAGCTTCAAATGCTTCAGCAAAACACAGGGCAGCAGCCCCTTTGAAGACTCCCTGGAGGAGTCAGGGTCTGAGCAAGGCCCACCCACATGTGGTTTATTTTCACTTCCTTCCTTTTTTCTTTCTCGGCCCTTGTGACTCTGACTCCTCCTCCCCCACAGCTTCTTATTTATGGTTCGCTTTAAAATCTTCCCTAGCTATCTCTACCTCAAGTTCCCTCATTCTACTCCCATCTAATCTTATCTTCTAGTCCAAGGATTTGCTGTAGCCTGTATTGGGGGAAGAGCAGAAAACTGGGGTGGATTAGAGCTGAACCATGACCTTGTTCTGACTTGAAGTTTCAATTACAAAATGCAGGCAATAATGCCTGTCCTTCTCACCTCACAGGGCTCCAACGTGATCAAGTGAATGGGGTGTCATATGCAATTTAAGGTATTGAGCTGACTCACTTTCTCCATATTGATCTTTTGGGGGAGGGTAATTACTTTCATCAGAAGATCTCCTCACAACATCCAGATGGCCAACAGACACATGAAACGATGCTCAGCATCTCTCCTCATCAGGGAAATACAAATCAAAACCACACTGAGATACCACCTCACGCCAGTCAGAGTGGCTAAAATGAGCAAATCAGAGAACTCTAGATGCTGGCGAGGATGTGGAGAAACGGGCACCCTCCTACACTGTTGGTGGGAATGTAAACTGGTACAGCCCCTCTGGAAAACAGTGTGGAGGTTCCTCAGGAAACTAACAATAGAACTCCCCTATGACCCAGCAATAGCACTGCTAGGAATTTACCCAAGGGATACAGAAATGCTGATGCATAGGAGCACATGGACCCCAATGTTCATAGCAGCACTCTCCACAATAGCTAAAACATGGAAAGAGCCTAAGTGTCCATCAACAGATGAATGGATCAAGAAGATGTGGTTTATCTATACCATGGAATACTACATGGCAATGAGAAACAATGAAATCTGGCCATGTGTAGCAACATGGATGGACCTTGAGGGTGTTATGCTGAGCGAAATAAGTCAGGCAGAGAAGGACAAATATCATATGTTTGCATGTATAGGAGGATTAGGAGGAACTTGACGGAGGAACAAGGGGGAGAAGAAGGGCGGAAATGGTGGGGGAAAGGGAGAGAGGCAAACCATGAGAGACTCTTGAATGCTGACAAAAACTGAGGACTGATGGATGTGGGGGGAGGGGGGATGGGCATGGAGGAGGGCACTTGTGGGGATGAGCACTGGGTGTTATGTGGAAACTAATTTGACAATAAACTATTTGTAAAAAAAAAAAAAAGATCTCCTCACAGATTGAGGAGAGCCGTGTTTTTATTGGTCCCCTCTCTGTTGAATTAGAAATGTCCCCAATTCGAAAATAGTTACAGATATGCTGTATTAGGGACTGTGGCTTGCTGTATGGGTCCCCAGAGTCCCCTAATTGGGCAAATAATTCATTTAGATTCAAGAAGGATGGGCCTGAAATTTCTTAGGCCACAAGGCTGGGAAATTCATTCTTTTGGACCAAGTAATCTTGCTTTTTCTACTAATGTTCAGTGGCTAGGCTAATGGAAAGGTACAAGCAGTGACTTTGTCACGAAGGAAGAAGAGCCTGAGGGTGGGGCTTAGGGCATGTGAGATCTGATTTCCCAGACATTCTGCCCTGAATGACACTTATATATGACCTACTCCTCTCATGACTTAGAAGTTACTCTAGCCAGAAATCCCCTGCAGGCTTGGTGGGCACGTAGTAATTTTAACTTCTGGATTAATCGGGGTGATTCCTGCCTGGGAAACCAAAAGCAGATATTCTATACCAGGGGACCCTAATCATTTTTGAGCACTGATCCTTCCAAGAATCCAACAGAAGCTATGGATCCTCTCTCCAGAAAACAGAACAAACTGCCCGTTAAAAAGAAATAGTTCATTGCATTTCACTTCCGTGGTGTTTTCTGATATTGGTGGCTTCCTGTTTCTGGTCTCCGAGCTCCACCCATGAGTTACTTACTGAGTTTTGAAAAGTCTGGTGGGTGTTTTTCTCTAAACTCGGGCCATGATGTCAAGGGCTCTGGAGCCCTCGGTCCCTTTATAACCTGGTTCTGGCCTGTCTCCAGTATTCCTGGGATATAACATGAGGTCCCAAAGGCAGGCGTGGTTTACAGCTCTGGGATTTCTACTGCTGTTTCATTTGCTCCTGGCAAAAGTTCAAGGTACTTTACATGAGTTGTGTGCCTGTGATTGTGCATGGGAGGCACGGTGAGATGGAAAAGGGGATATGAGTGGGGCTTAACCCTGAGAGTGGAGTGTGGTCTCCAGGCGGCAGGTACTCCTAGGCTGGTAGCAGTGCTGTGGGGAACTTTCCTGAGCCTTGGAGATAAGACTCTCTCTTTTCTTCCCAAGAGGTCACGAAAAAACAAGACCCTGGGGAGACTGGGAAGTACGCTTCTTATATTTCGTTCCATGGCTTGTGGTCTGGGAAGGTCTTGTTTTTTGTTTTCTGTTGTTGTTGTTGCTTTTAAAAAATATATTTTGTTTCTATTAATTAATTATTTAATTATTTATTTGGAAAACGTTTTTATTTTTATTTTTGAGAGAGAGACACATAGACTACAAGTGGGGGAGGGGCAGAGAGAGAGATGGGGAGACACAGAATCCCAAACAGGCTCCAGGCTCTGAACTGCCAGCACAAAGCCTGACACGGGGCTTGAACCCATTGACTGAGAGATCATGACCTGAACCGAAGTCTGAAGCTTAACTGACTGAGCCACTTGGGCATACCCTCCCCTCCCCGTTTTTTTTCTAAATTGAATATCAGCTCCAAATGGATAACTGCCGCGTATTCTGCTAGATACACATTGTGTTCGCTGAGGCATTCTCCAATGCAGGGGCTGTGCCCTGAGCAAAGGTAAATGATGTTGTTATTCCCAAAGAGAGATGGAAACTGTAAGAAAGAAAACTTGCTCTAAGGTCTGTGAATGAGGATCTGAGCAGAGGCCTGGGGGCTTCAGTATCAAAGGAACACCCAAATCTAGTTGTTGAGAGTTAAAGGTCATTCCTTTGCCATGTGCTTGCTCTGGCTCCCCTCACATACCCCAGAACTGAGTTAACGTTCTTTTCTATTACGGCTGCTGGACCTCCCAGTACTTTTCTTTTCAGGTCATCTGAGAAGTGAGAGGTAAGCTATTATTTTTCTCACTATTCCCCTGAAGAAATATTCAGGTATTATCATGTTGTACCCTTGAAATGAATATATTGTCGTATGTCAGTTATACCTTAAGTTTGGAAATTACTTCCTTAAAAGGAAGAAACCATGTGCCTTCATTTTACAATGGTGAGAACTTTCTCTGCAGGGCCTCTTTTGTCTCCCAGAGTAGACTTTTAAGTATGAAATGATGATTCCTTTGGCCTGAGTCCCCACCTTCCCTGTTTTAATTTTGCTTCTCTACCAACAAGAAACATGGGTTGGCATAGGAAAGAGCTGCTTCATTTTCTATTGTAAACTACATGTTAACACAGGTATTTTATCCTAAGCAACCAGACACATAACCAACTACTTTTTCCTGTTAGAATTAGGTCAAAATGGGGCGATTCAGTGGCTCAGTTGGTTGTATGTCTGATTCTTGATTTTGGCTTAGGTCGTGATCTCATGGGTCATGAGATTTTGTCATGACAAAATCTTGATTTGCCTTCCTAACAATTGCATATGTTAGAAGATAGGGAAAGTAACTGTAAAGAAGCCTATTATTTTGATTTAATTCTTTTTTTAATTTAAACTTAAAATAAAGTTTTTATTTATTTATTTTGAGAGAGAGAGCAGGGTAGGGACAGGAGAGAGGGAAAGAGAAAATCCCAAGCAGGTTCCACACTGTCAGTATATTAAGAAACACAGTTCATTGGTTACAAGTAATTACACTGTAACTCAAATATCTACTTATAGTCTTTCTTTCTTTCTTTCTTTTCTTTTTTTTTTCACAAATAGTTTATTGTCAAGTTGGTTTCCATATAACACCCAGTGCTCATCCCCACAAGTGCCCTCCTCCATGCCCATCCCCCGCTCCTCCCCCACACCCATCAGTCCTCGGTTTGTTCAAGATTCTCTCATGGTTTGCTTCTCTCCCCCTCCCCCACTACTTCCCCCCTTCTTCTTCCCCATGGTCTTTCAAAAAATGTTAAGGAAATCCAAAATGTAAACTATAGCAACACTTCTTACCTCCACATTTTCTGTCCTTTTCAGTCTTCTCAAATCTCCCCATCCATCTGCTGCTCAGGTAGTCTTACTCTTCTGAGACTCAATGCCCCAGCACCCCTATTTCCTAAACCAGCTTGAGTGGCTTTGGCCCTTTCTTATCTCCTCCTTTTCTCCCTGCCTCATCAGTCCAAACTGATCTTAAGAAGTAAACAAGAGAGAGAAGCTGAGTGGGAAGTAAACATATGAAAAAATATTTTTGACTAGTAGGAAGTCATGAAAAGAAAAAGACTGCGAGCACTTATGTCTACATTTTGTCTCATCCATCCATCCATCCATCCATCCATCCATCCATCCATCCATCGTGTATTAAACACCAAATGTCAACCAAATATTTTGGGGATTTAAAATTGAGCAAGACAGGGTCTTTGCCTTTGAGAAACTCACAAAATTAGTGACTGTGTCTGTTACAGTTTCTCCACGTCCCTTACACTAAATTTTGAAGTTATTTTGAGCATGTTGGGGATACCCTTGCAAACACTATCTTCTTGTCCTTAGAAAGTAGCATCCATTCTCACAAGGGAAAGGATGCAAGGTATAACTGGGCCTGGATCATAGCTTGAGTCTATGTGCTCTGTGTTCTTCGTTCTTTCTTATGGGACTCAATGAGAAACTTGAGTTTCTCCAAGGAAACTTTAGGGAAGCTCTCTGTTCCAACAGAGGTGCTAGAACCTCTCTGTCTCATCACCACATGTACTAGGCAGTTTTGTGTTATCTCTTGTGCATACCAATGCCCTTTACTTTTAGACCATTAGGCTACAAGTGACAGCTGATTCAGGAGTTGCTACAGTTTTTTTTCTTCTTTTTTTCTTTCTTTTTTTTGGACTTTAGGCCAAAAAGTTTTCTCACATTCTTCAGCATTTTAGATTCACTTATAAGCATCCATTTCTAAAAATATATATCATTAGTCTAGTCTTTATTTTACCACTGTTTTGGTATAATAAGTTCAGTAGGCAGTTGTTAAACATCTTAATAACAGGCATAGCACTAGATGTTATGGATATAAAAATAACAGGATAATAATAAAATGATACATGATATTTATGGAATGTTTAATGATCTTATTCTAAGCACTTTATTTGTATTAATTGATTATGTATACGAAGTTATATTCTAAGCATTTAGAATACATTCTAAGCCTGTAACTCAGTGTTAGAGTTCTTCAGAGAAACTGAACAAGTAGTCTATGTATAAATATATAGAAAGAGATTTATTATGAGGAATTGTCTCATGCAATGATGGAAGCATAACCTATACTATGTACCTCTCTGTATGGAGAAGTGTCACAATCTGCCATCTGCAAGTTGGTGGCACAGGGAAGCTGGTGGCAGAATTTTGATCCCAACCTGTAGGCCGAGAACCATGGGGGCCAATGTCGTAGTAGGTCCCTGCCAAGTCCAAGGCCCAAGAGCCAGGAATGCTGATGTATGAGCGTAGAAGATGGACGTCCCAACTTCAGCAAAGAGCAACTTTGCCCTTATTCTGCTTTTTTTTTTTTTCTTTTTGGGCCCTCAATGGATTGTGTGCCCACCACACTGGTAAGGGTGATCTTTTAAACTCAGTATACCAATTCAAATGCTAACCTCTTCCAGAAGCACCCTCATGGACACATCCAGAAACAATATTTTACCATCTATCTGGGCATCCCTTAACCCAGTCAAGATGACACATAAACAGTCAAAAATTCTGTGAGATAATTACTAAATTAAAGGTAGAGACATTAGGTAACGTGCTCAAGGTTACACAGCTGGAAAGTAGCAGAGCCAGAGTTTGAACTGAGGCAGTCTGATTCTAGAATCCATGCTCTTAACTATCACACTATAATGGAAAATGACCTTAGACTAATAGGACACACTTCTTGTCTTTGGGAAGCTTATAGTCTGGTGATAGAAGCAGGTAGTAGACATTAAACAGAGCATTTCAATATCATATGAGTGCTAAGCTAGAGGCATGCACAGGATGTTGTATCTTTCCTTCCTCCCTCCCTCACCACCTATGTGTACCAATTCCAAAAAGATCATTCTGGTGCTTGGCTATCACTTCTTACTGAGAAATGAAGTAGTGGCTAATTGTGGGTTGAGCTATCTTCTTGAGCATGTGTCTGATCTTTGTTGAAGACTCTGGCAAGGATGACCTAGGCCAGTAGTTCTTAGCTGACATGGGGTGAGACATTTGACCATATCTGAAGACACTTTTGACTGTCACATCTGGAGAAGTGCTACTGGTATGTAGTGGGCAGAGGCCAGGAATTCTGCTGAACGTCCTGTAATGCACAAGGACAGGCCCTAAAATAGGGAATTATCTGGCCTAAAATGTCAATAGTGCCAAGGTTGAAAAACATTGATCTAGGCTCTCAATTGCCACCACTTCTATTAATTCACATAGAAAAAATTAACAGAATGAGAACAAGCCTAGAATATATGTCTGGGGATTTAAAAATCCCGAAGGCAATGTTCTGATTTGCTGTGCTCCGAAAGATCAGAGGCCCTGTCTACATTGTTGATATCAGAGCCTCACACAGTGCCAGGCATACAATGGTTGTTCAAATACTGCAATTTGCACTGAATTGATTATTTCACAGTGATTATAATGTGTAGAATGGATCAATCAGAAGCCCTGTGGAAATGAATGCCTAAGTATGTCTACATATGTACTAGGCACAGAGTAAGTGCTTGATAAATGCTTGTTGAATGGAGAGGTGGATGGTTGGAAGGATTAATAAAGAGAAACTTGAAAGCCCTGAGGACACAGGCATTTTTAATTTTTTATCAGTTGAAGAGAGTTCTTTTGGAAATGATAGATTTGTGGAAAGTGAACAGTTAGATATATATATATATATATATATATATATATATA